>NC_056732.1:606187954-606322954 GCF_019279795.1 Protopterus annectens | reverse complement strand
TGTACAGACCAGTACTCCAACATATATCATCACAGATGAGCCAGGTGCAGGTCACAGTGTCAAAAGCTGCATTCTAGGATGTAATCCTCAGACACCCCCATGTCCTCAGACCACCAGCACACATCCATACATGTGGTATGACATGTAATTGAACAACACCAAGTAACCTTTGACTGGTGGACTGTACCTAGCCCTACAACAACTGTGTAGAGTACCCATGTACTGACACAGTTACATTATGTGTTATGCAATGATACCACTGTTTTAATCAGGTCAGCTGTACACGTACCAGGGTTCCTCGGATATTGACAGCATTAACAGATGACTGCTGCTGTGCACCATTGAGTGTGTACACAGCCTGACATGAAGCTATGATTGAATGAGATAGTTTTGTGGGGAGCAGATTGTTTTGACATTTGTGTAGGATATAACCTGAAATGTGGACGGGTCCCATGCAGCCTGTATGTATGGCATTATAGAGTGCAGCTTGTACCTGCATAATTGTTATTACAAGGGCTCTGTAGTGTAATGGATATATGAATGTGTACCTGTTGGGGGGGCAGTGTGTTTATGTTATCCAAGACCCTGTCTGGCTGAACAGGTGCTATTTCCGTAGGTGCAGCACCTCTCATGCCATAGTGCTGTGAAGCACAGCAGGTCTTGTTGTTGCCATTATGTTTCATGACACAACTATGGAATCCTCTGTGTTTGGCCTCATAATATGTGGATGAGTAGTTTCACAGTAGCTTTGCGTGGCATTATATGGTGTATCTGCATCTTACTGAGGTTGACCATGGATCAACTTCCACTCGTGTGTTGACCCTTGCAACAGTTACTACCTTCTGTGGTACAGTTTAAGGCAGGGTACCACCGGTTTGCCTTCATGGTTGTGTTTGTTTAAATCCTGTTTCTCTTTCATTGGCATGATCACTGCACATATGTGAGTGCCTAAAGTGCATTTGTGTAGGACCCAGCATTTGCACATGCATTGTACATCTGCATGGATGCCATGACAGTCACCACTTCTCTCTTAAGGAGCATAACATTGGCTTTGAAGACTGACCATGTGTGGCATACTCTTAGCCCTGTTGGTGTGACTATGGTGATCCAGGTCATTGATGTTGATGACATCCAACATGCATTGAGCACGTGTTGGTACATGATGTGTCTTCCCGGTTCATAATGGAATAGCTGAGTGGCCATGATTATGGTGTCCTGTCTCACAACTGGTATTCCCCATTGCAGCACAATGACCGTTGGGATTTATGAGGCATGGTGGATGATCTGTCACAAGGTACAATTTGGATTACACTTTGGCACAAAGGTAGTTGCTCAGCATAATGCATCTTATGTTGTGCAAGTGCAACTTGCGTGGGGGTGTACATATCCCTCAGGAAGTTGGACACACCTGTGGCCCGTGTGTTCCAATAAAGGATGTTGGCCAAGAGGTGAGGTATGTGTTATAACATGGTCATGCAGGGGTGCTCTCCAAAGCGTTGAACCATATCTCAATCACTGCACAGATATGTTCTCCATGTTTCAGATTGTCGTAAGTGAGTCCATATTGGGTACCTGATTTGTATCATTGAGTAGCAAGACCCACAGTTTATTTCTTGGCTGTCCCTGTTGCACCAGTGGACTTTCACTTGAACCTGGCATGATGAGGGCAATATAGGGGAAGCATGGGCCATTGCCAGTATCCAGATTCTCAGGGGTGACAGGTGCAGGCCCTGTCTGGCAAAGCATCATGGTCTATCAACCATGTTATCCCAGGCAGAGAGATGCTGGATACTCTGAATTACACCAGTAAATTTCAGGATTGTGGAATACAATCCTTGTCCCTGTACTGCTGCATCATTCTAGCCACTGGCAGAATGCTACCCAGGCCTTGGGACATACCCGCATGGACTACATGACCTGACAGTTCCTACATGTGTTTCCATGCAGTCCAGGCTACTGCATCACAGGTCCTGCACAACAACATAGCATATGCCAGAGACACGTGTATAGTTCTAAAGGTGGTCTGAGTGTATGGGTATGTGGCTAATCATGGCAGACAGGCAGTTGACTGTATGTTTGCCCTTATATAGCTTGGTGTGTAACATAGTGCTAGGGTTTGCGTTCACAAATGAGTACTGTTGGCCATGTTTCCGGCCACGTGTTCTGAGGTGTGACACAATTATGCAAACTATGTCATACAGTCCTTGTATTTTGTTGTCTGTCTATTCCAACTTGGGAGGCCTCTTGCTTGGCCAGATACTTAGAGGCCTCTGTGGATGTGTGTGATATCTGGTGGAATGTGTGTGTGTGTGTCTTTTCTGTGTTCTGGTAAGGGTATGTGTTGGTTGTGGTGATGAGATGCATGTGTTAACCTACACCTCTTGACTGTCTAGTCCAGTCATGGATGTAGTATGGACTGCCTCCAAGATCACCCCTGTAGCTGCATCCCAGACAATGTGTGGGGTGCGGTGTTAGATGGGTTTGGCAGTGTACATGGCATAGAGATTGCATTCCCCCAGGATGGCCACATACACAAAGCTGACATTAGTAAACACCAGTAGCTTAGTAGTGGACATGCCTGTATGAGCATTTAATACTACAAGTACCACGTACTGTATTTATTTAGTATACTTACTGCTTATGAAGATGTTTTAGACAGTGATGCTCACATGTAAATATTTGAGTTATGGACGTGGCAACACTAGCTATTACAGGAACATGGTAGCTACCTTTAGTAGCAATCCCCCTCTGAGGGCCGCATCACATCCTGATAGTTGATTACAGATGATGCAAGTGCGAACAGGGTTGTATCCTTGTCTGGGTATAAACTCACATATCCAGCAGAACCATGAGCTCTGTTGGGCACAAGCACCCACTCCCCACACAGAGTCATATATCAATAGACTCTGCTGCCACTATCGACATGATCAGGATATAATCAGATAGTGTACGCTATCACCTATGAAGCTGCTCTTACACATGGGCAGTAGTTTCCTACATCTTACATGCCTACTGCAGATGTCACACTGGAGTTAAAGGTGATATGCACCCTGTTTCATTACCAGTACTGTCAACATATTTCCAAGCAGCTGTTAGTCTGGCAATGAGAGGTTAGGCTACACAAATCTACACATTCAACCAGTGTATCTCTACTGTCAATATCCACTCTATATATGGTTATATGCACATAGCCATTTGGCACAGCTCTGTAACAAGGGTCAGTACACATTTGCAGAACATGTACACATGCACAGCTGTCATTGATTGCAAACAATAGTAGAGAGGTGGATATTAGGCAAGGTGGACTTTTAGGCAAGGCTCATAAGACAAAAACCCACCACCGTACATAGCACAAGTAACCAGAAACTGAGGGTATTGCTAATCAACCCAAGAGGTCTAAACCTCTCATTGCACACACTCGAGGCACTCCTCAGTATGGAGAACATTGATATCTGTGCAGTAACAGACACCCAGTTTAAGGCTCCAGAGAGCACCCCAGCACCACTAGGCTATAACTCATACCACACCTTTCGGCCACAGAACCCAGACCGGAACACAAAAGGCGGGGGTGTATCCATATTCATCAAGGATACTCACACCTCCAGGTTAGTGGCACAGCACGATGCATCAGAGATCATCCAAGTGCAACTGACAATGGGCAACACTGCAATCCAAATTGTAGCTTGCTACAGATCACCCACCATGACCCAGGACCCACATTCCACATATCTGGGGACACTGGGAAATATGCAGGTCCTACCAAACACCCTAATACTGGGTGATGTCAACTACCCAAATATTAATTGGGAGAACTACTCGAGTGCTAACTCCCTTGCCCAGCGCTTCCTAGAATTTCTCGACTCAAATGCCCTGGAACAACTGGTCTACTCCCCCACCAGAGGGAACAACATATTGGACCTGGTCATTACCAACATGGGTGACCAGTGTTCCACACCCGACGTCAACCCCTCGCTGGTTAGATCAGACCATAGACTAATCACTCTGGATATTCACATTCCGCCCACAACCCCAAACAAGGAAACCACCATGAAAATCTTTTCCAAAGCAGACTTCACATTACTTATGCCTGAAGTGGAACGGTTCACAGCCCCCACGCCAATGGACAGTGCTGTCCAAGATGCTGAAACCTATACAAAGGCACTCTATGATAATCTGCACGAATGCAGGGATCATGCTATCCCAAGTCTAACGTAGACTCACTCCTCCAAGATCAGGAAACTGGTCTGGAGGACCCCTGCCATACACAGGCTCCACAATAGTAGGAGGTAACTAGTACAGATAAGAGCAAAATCCCTAGAAGGACAGACATCCCTGATCAGTATCAGCAGGAAACTACAATCCCTCATGAAATCATCGAAGGCTAGCTTCAAAAGACAATTTCCCAAGGACCCTACAGACAACCAGAAAGCGTTCTTTTGCTATGTGAAGAACCTAAGTGGGAACTCTCAGATCTGCTCAGAGTTGGTGCAGACTGGCACAAAATACACTGAACCAACTGATATTGCCAGCATTTTGGCAGACATGTTCCGTGCAAACTTCACACCCCTCTCAACCCCTAAACGGCCCTGAACCATACCAGAAGAATGTACGGCCCTGGCATTGACCGACAGCCCTATTCAAAGCCACAAATACAGCCTCAGTGGGACCGGACAGTGTCCCAGCCTGTGTCTTACATGAGCTCCAAATGAACTAACCCCTCACCTAAACACACTGTTCAAACACAGACTGTCTACAGGCTACATACCCACAGAGTGGTGCACAGCAAAAGTGATCCCACTCCACAAAGGTTTGTGCCACAGCAGACCCCGGGAACTATATTCCTTTAAGCCTGACTAGCCTGGTCTGCAAGGCTATGGAGCGCATCATCATGGAACTCATTAACAGAGCCATTGGGAACCTCCAGACACTTGACCCAACCCGGGTCTGCTTGACTGAGTGCAGATCATGCCTACTGAACCTGTTTGACATCTTACAGTCACCTAGTCTTTAGGTGTGGGTTGTGGTAGTTCACACATACTACCTGGACCTCTCTAAGGATTATGACACCATTCCCCACTCAGGTATTGTTTGTAAACTAACCACAATAAAAAGACGTAATCCGGCACTATGAAGGTTGTCCAAATTGTTTGTAAACTCACCAGCTAGTACATACATCCATACATCATAGGTTGGGTTGCCATCAGGCATACATACAGAACCCACATGGTAAGCCTAGCAGCCCCCAGGTCCATCTCTTAACCAGTCACAACTGGTGTCCCACAGGACTCTGTCCTGGGACCCCTACTGTTTGCCATATACTTCTCAGAGGTACAGGCAAACACAGGTGGACTACAGCAGACTGTGTTTGGCAATTATTGCAAACTGGGAGCCATAATTGACAGTCCCAGCTGTCACAGACATCCTTCAAGGGGCCTCACATAGACCAACACAGGATGTCACAGTCATGGCCTTCAGCTAGAGACCACGAACTGCATGGTCATTCCATGTTGGGAAAACTAAACACCCACATATTAACACATGAGTGGCTGCCACTTTAATACAGACGAGGTATGGGTATGTGGGGACTAAATTAGATAGTGATCTCTCCTTTGACACTCATATCTCCAAAGTAATTAGGCCATCCGTCTATGTAGGCCATCTGATTACTTAAGGGTTCACATCTAGACATACTGCGGTTATTGTGCCCCTTTACTCATCTCTCATCAATCCCATCATCGAGTATGATAATCCATTTGGGATGTACCACAGAAGACAGATCCAACAGCTGGAGAGTCCTCAAACATACCTCACCAAGAGCATTACTGGCCTCAGACATGTGTCCTATGCTGTCAGACTGCATTACTCAGTGGCATCTTGTTTACTCAGAGATGATCTTTGCTGCCCAACAAAAACATGTCCAAGTCAGGCTTAATGGATATGCTCCACCTATGGGAATCCATGTCACAGTGAGCCACACACTGTAATGAGCTAAACCTTGCCACAACTATAACTGGAAGATGCTGGAGTGACAGATTCCTGTCACAGGTACTCCCCATGCTTTGGAACTACATCCTTGATTACATTATATGAAGCCCCTCACTAACACTCCAGGGACACCTTGCAGAGTGGATGGGGAACAGTGGGTACACCCCAGGGATCCCCCAATTGGCTCTGCTTCACAGAGGGACAATTAGTTAATCAATGGGGTGGCGACAGTTGACACATTTCAGCTAGGAGTATGAATGTCCTTGGGCAGTTAGCCAAGTACCTACCGATGTACCTGTGAACCTATACATACAGTATCAGCACATGCTGATAGCTTAATTTACTGTTCAGGTGTTGACTTACCTTATGCCAGTAGTGGTTGTGTGTGCAATAGTTGGGCTGCCTCTGTAGGATGCACAGAGTAGGCCACCTATACATGACAATTTACAGGTGATCTTGTTTGTGTGTGCCATCCAAGTTTACTGTGTGTGCAGATGGAGAAGGGTGTCAGTCCGTAGGTGCCTACACTGTCAGTGTGTGTACTATACGTTCCCTCTTTGCCAAGGCATGGGCATACTGGGCACGCATCCGTCTGCCTATGGGGGCTAGCTCAGGGTGTTTGTGGTCTGAGTACCTCTGTGACTGTGGGGCGCTTGGCAGTGGTGGTGGGCTGTGAGGGCCTTCACCATTCTGTCCCTGCTGCAGCTGTTTCCGCAGGATCATATTGTGTAGCATGGCACATACTATGAAGATGTGGGCACACATGCCTGGAGAATACTGCAAGGCTCCACCAGATATGTCCAAGCAACAAAACCATGATTTCAGCATTCCAAACACACGCTCTGTGATGATTCTGGTTTGTGCGTGTGCCTCATTATAGCGTTTTTGCATGGGTGTGTTTGCATTTCTCATGGGAGTCATCATCCACGGTTCCACTGCATAGCCAGCATCCCCCACCAGGTGGCCATATGAGATGTCCCCCCTGGCAAATACCTGATACAGCTGTGAGGCATGCCAGATGTGGAAGTCGTGATAGCTTCCAGGGCTACCAGCACACACATCCATGATAATGCCCTGGGCATTGCACTCAACCTGGCAGTTAATGGAGGGGTATCCCTTGCAGTTTATGTAGCACCTACCTGCTCACCGGGTGGTGACTTGATGTGTATGTGCATTCAGTCTATTGCACCCAGTACCTCCGGGTATTCTGCCACACGGTGATAACATGGCATCCAGGAACTGGTGGAGTACCCTGGATGCTGATGCCTGTGAGACCCCCAGGATATCCCCAGTTGGCCTTTGGAAGGTACCTGTGGCTAGTATTCTCAAGCTTACACATACCTTCATGTCCACTGGGATGGGTTCCCCTCTGTTATTTCTCACTCTGAGGCATGGCCGGCACAGCTCAACAAGTTGCTGTATGGTGTCCCTGTCCACACTGTAATGCTCTGTCTCCAGATCATTTAGCCCCTGGTAGGTTACCCTTGGTCTGAACACTTTTCTCCTCCGGTGCCTGAGGTGGTTGTCAGCATCATCCTCCCCACCACCTTCAGTCTCCAACACATGCTTATGAATCAAAGCTATGGCAGCCCCTAACATGTACATTTTAAAAGTTCCCCATCTGTTTACACCAATAGTGCAGTGTGTTTGGGAGTACACAAGTGTGTGTGAGGTGCTTTCACACTTTATACTATTCTGCTGTGGATGCTGCTGATGTCATTGGGTGTGTATGTGCAATTCCTGCTGCAGGGTATCTTAATTATGGGTTTTACAGCGAGTACTGCAATTGTGGGGCCTTTGGTGTTGAATTATGCTTGCCTGCCATGATTTATCTGTTGGCCTTTATTTTACTTTTCAACCCGAATCCCCTCCCATTGACAGGCATGCATCCAGCTGCCAGCTTTCTTGTTTTGTACTTTCCCTACCCAGGAATGTGTTGCGAAATGTGATGTTATGTGATCCTATCTCGCCTACATTCTGATTGATGGGTTCGGAGCCGATCCCTCGGCTCCGACTCGGCACGCTTATGCTATAGAGCGAGGCCTCTAATTGGCTGAGCTATCTTTATCCCAGGATGCACCACCACTAATCCCCCAGATCTCGTTTGCCGCTTACAGAGCTTGGACGTGGTCTCAACATTGGCTGGGCTAAGTACTATTTATTAGGCTTTTTCCTGTCAGTATTTGCTTCATTTAAACCCAAAAGCTGTTTTAACAGCTATTCTTTGTGTACGAGTGTTTTTTGTGAAATTTAGTTGAGGTTTTCGTGTTTTTTCCTGTCAGAGAAGGTTCCCGTTTAAGTTAGAGGGGCCTTCCCCTGTGGTTTCTCCTACCTTAGTGGTTGTGTGTGGGTCAAGTACCCGTTTAAGTTAGAGGGTCTTGACCCTCTTTTTCTCTTTGAACAGTCTTGTTTAAGAAAAAAAAAAAAAAAAAAAAAAAAGGTCTTTAGTTTAAATATTTAACACTAATCTAGTGGTATATTTTTTTCTTGTGTGTCAAACCTTTTGTTTGTGGTTAACTGTATTTTACCCTGATTATGTCTAAAGAACATAAACCGTCCGGGCTTCAAAATGTCCATAACGGACGACCACTCCTCGTGCGTCTATTGCCTAGGTGCTAAACATCTGCAAGAGTCGTGCAGTGTATGCCATGCGTTCTCTTCCAGAGTCCTCCAGGAGAGGAAAAACAAATTAATCCTCAAAGGATTAATCAAGCCTTCCTTCGAGGAGGCTTTATCTTCCTCTCCGTCTCATTCTAAAAAGAGAAAAGCGTAGGCTCCGACCAGTCAGTCGGAACCGACTGCTAAGAAAACTAAGCAGACTTCTCCATCGGCTCCATGGACTTAGGAGCCGAGGTCGGAACGGTCTGCCTCGATGCCTCCAGCCTCGACCCCTCTGGTTTCGGAGCCGAGGTCTGGGGCATCGAGAGGCGGGTCACCCTCATCGGCTCCACTGATATTGGAGCCGATAAGGGTTATCGGCTCAGACTCTTCCCCCTCGGAGCCGAAGTCCTTATCGGCACCGAGGGAAATTTCCTTGAAACCTTCCTCGGAGCCGATAATTGTTGAGTCATTTCGAGCCGGTCCCGAGCCCCGGAGCCGATGGAGAAATCGGTTCGGGCCCGATCGGTATCCTCGAGATCATCCAAGATGTCTGATTCGGACATCGACAGGATGCTCCTTCGACTCTTCCAGTCTCCGGTGTTCCAAAAGATGGTTTCGGCTCCAGCCCATTTGGCTTCGGAGCCGATGGTCCACTCCCCTACTGTGTTTCCTCCTCCAACAGCTTCGGCACCGTTGGAGCCGGTGCTGGTGGAACCAGTGGAGGTGTTAGGGTCGGGCCCGACCCTTGCTCCAACTCCAGCTCTTGGGTCGGAGTTCAGTGCACGGACTTCTTCCTTCGGCCCTGGGATTGATGCTTTCGGTCCCCAGTCTCCCTCTTGGTGCGTCGGCGGCGGGAGTACCGTCCACTGTCGTGGCCACGGAGGGGGGACCCTCCCAGGATTCTGGTGGTCCCGCCTTCAGGGCTATGAGGAGTGCTTTAGCCAAATCTTCCTTGGCTACCTCCACAGTTTCCCCAGCTCCTTCCCTACATTTGGAGACTGGGTCATTGGCAGTCCCCCTGTCCTTAGACAGCGGAGCCCCTGGGCCTCAGGTTACCCCCACTGGGGTTTCTCCCCCTCCTGGAGGTCCTTCTGGAGCCTCTTCGGAAGAACCTCCCAGGAAGAGAACGTGCAAGAGGAAGCACGTTGACTCCCCTGATGAGTCTCTGACATCTGACACTGATCTCGATGATGCAGAAGGGTCCCCCAAGTCGTCCTCGGATGATGTCTCCTTTGCAGACATCCTGGAAGCCCTAAAACAACGAGGCGGCTGGCAGTCCAGACCTCTGTCTGCTGATGAGTCGGTGTTCCTGAAGGCCTTCGGGGCTCAGCCCTCCGCCTCCAGGGTGTCTCCGCCCTTCGACGAGCTCTTGGATTTGATCTGTCGAAGGGCGTGGGAACACCCAGACTCTGTGGAACCGGTGCCCGCTCGTCCGAACAAATTTCTCTCGGCACCCCCGGATAGAAAGTTCCTTACTAAAGGTGTGGCTGTAGATGCTATGGTGGTGGCATCTGCTACCCAGCAAGATGTAGCAGAGGCTTCTACGTCCGTCCGTCCTCCTAATAAGGAGTCTAGGAGCATGGATCGGTACGGAAAGCGCACCCTTAGTTCAGCGGCCTTTACACTGAGGTCCTTTAACTACCTGACGCACTTTACGAGATTTCAGAGGGATCTGATTAAGGAGCTATCCGATACCCTCTTGGGTAACCTGCCTGAGGAGCTGGCCCAGACGGTTGGCTCTCAGCTGGCTACAATGTCGTCCATTTCGAACTCGTCCATGAGGCTCATTTCATGCGGCGAAGGGGTAGTAGAGCAGCTGGTACAGGCATTGCTCTACGGAGACAAGCCTGGCTCCGCCTGTGTCATTTCGCGGAGGCCTTTAAGTCTTCATTTGCCGACGCCCCCTTTGATGGGTCCTCCCTGTTTGGACCCAAGGTAAAAGACACACTTACCCGCTGTGAACAGGAAGGTAAGACTCTGAGTGCCGTAGGGGCACGATTTTCCACTCCCTTTCGGCCTTATCCCAAGGCTAAAATAGGAGGGAAAATGTGGTTCCGTAGATCTAAGAAGCCTTACTCCTCTCAGCAGGAAGATTCCCCCTCCAGAGGCAGAGGAGGGGGAAATTCATCCGGAAGACGCCATTCCAGAGGCGGCAGAGGCCCTCGCAACACTGGAGACCGCGAGTCCTTTCGTGGCTCTTCAGCTTTTCATAGTCCCTGAGGGATTGCCCGGCTGTGCTGCTCTGGAGCCAGTCGGGGTCGCTTCGAAGCACCTGAAGGCCTGGGAAGGGATCACTCAGGACCGATGGGTGCTTCGGATTATCGCCGGAGGTTACTCCATCCCATTCTCTCATCCCCCCCCCCTCAGTCCAAAAAAATCCCGGACCCGCCACCCAGTCAACGGGATACCGCAGCCTCAGAAATTTCAAAGCTGCTGCAAAAAGGAGTCATCCAACCGGTCCCCGCAGACCAGATCGGATTAGGGACTTAAGATTCTTTTTAGTGCCAAAAAAGACCGGGGACTTGAGGCCCATTTTGGACCTAAGCATCCTAAACCGTTCAGTCAGGAAGTCCAAGTTCCGAATGGTCACTCTACAAACCATTCTCCCATTGTTGGAGAAGGGTGTTTGGATGTGCTCCATAGATCTCAAGGACGCGTATTATCATATCAGGATACATCAAACGTCCAGGAGACATCTGCGCTTCAGCCTAGGAGGCAGTCATTTTCAGTTCCGTGCGCTGCCCTTTGGTCTCACCACAGCCCCCAGGGTGTTCACCAAATGCTTGGCAGTAGTGACTGCTCACCTGAGAAGTCTAGGATTCCAGGTGTTTCCATACCTAGACGACTGGCTCCTAACTTCCACCTCCAAGCATCTACTTCTGCGGAGCCTACACGCCACTATATCACTGGGCAATTCCCTTGGAATCACCTTCAATTGGCCAAAGTCTGTGTTGCGACCATCTCAAAGAATAAGATTCATAGGGGTAGAGATAGACTCAAACCAGATGCGGGTCTATCTACCTACAGACAGAATTCAAACCATTCAAAATCAAGTTTGAGCCTTACTCCCCAGGTCCAGAGCCCCAGCCAGAATGGTCCTGCAGCTATTGGGATCCATGTCTGCCACGGTTCCCTTGGCAAGGTTGCACATGAGAATCCTCCAGTGGCTTCTTTCAACTCAGTGGTCCTTTCAGGAACTCCCTCTCAATCACCTCATATGGATCACGGAATCTTGCAAACGGGACCTTCGCTGGTGGCTAGTGCCCTCCAATTTGGATCAGGGACGACCCTTTGTTCTCCCTCCTCCGGCGGCCACTTTGACCACGGACGCCTCCCAGATGGGGTGGGGAGGGGCATTCCCTGGGCAGGTCAGTCCAAGGCAAATGGCACCTGGAAGAGACTCCTCTTCATATCAACATCCTAGAAATGAGGGCAGTACTCCTGTCCCTTCAAGCCCTTCACGATTATCTCCCTCAGGGCGTAATTGCTGTTCACTCAGACAACATGTCAGTTGTCTGGTATCTGAACAAACAGGGAGGGACCAGATCCTATCCTCTTTGCAGAGAAGCCATGAGAGTTTGGGCGTGGGCAGTCTCGACCAAACGCTTTCTAGTGGCTACTCACATACCGGGCAAGTCCAATGTCATAGCAGACAGATTGAGCAGAACCATCCTCTCTCCTCACGAATGGTCTCTGAATATGACAGTTGCAAGGCAGATTTTCAGCGAATGGGGAGTTCCGTGTTGCGACCTCTTCGCGACTCCTCTGAATGCGAAGTGCAAAGAATTTTTCTCCCTAACCCCGGCTCCGGGGAAGAGCCCCATGGACGCATTAGTCCATCCTTGGCCCACCGGCCTGCTTTATGCCTTCCCTCCAGTTCCTCTCCTCCCCAGGGTGATTCAAAAGGCATCTCTCTTAGGGAGCAAGATGATCTTAATTGCTCCTTACTGGCCTCGTCAAGTGTGGTTCCCCTATCTTCGGAAACATGCTCTGGAAGGTCCATGGTTCCTGGACCAGGACCAGGTTCCAGACCTACTGATTCATCAGTCGGGACTATTCCACCAGTCCCTACACACCTTAAAATTGACGGCCTGGCTCCTCCTCTTCCGACGATAGTCAGGAGTCATACACAGGATCCAGATGATGTGCACATATTATCTTCAGCCCACAAGTCTGCTACAAAGAAACTGTATTCTAGCAAATGGAAAAGGTTTGCTATTTGGGCTCAACTCCGGGGCCTGAACCCCATTTCTACTTCCGTGACAGAAGTACTAAAATTTCTGACCTCTCTTTTCAATCAAGGCTCTTCAGTTTCTACCATCAAAGTACAATTGGCAGCAATTTCTAATTTTCATGAATCCATAGACCCACCTTTAATGAGCAACAGATTGTGTAAGACCTTCTTGAAAGGTGCTGCTCTATTAAGACCTCCGATTTCTCATCCTGCACCTCCATGGGATCTCGATATAGTGTTGCTTGCCTTGACTTCTTTCCCCTTTGAACCTGCAGCTACCTGTGATCTAAAGTTTCTATCATGGAAGACAGCCTTTCTAGTGGTGATTACTTCAGCCAGAAGGGTTTCAGAGCTTCAAGCTTTGTCAGTGAAACCCCCGTACTTGGT
Source organism: Protopterus annectens (assembly GCF_019279795.1). Taxonomy (NCBI): domain Eukaryota; kingdom Metazoa; phylum Chordata; order Ceratodontiformes; family Protopteridae; genus Protopterus; species Protopterus annectens. The sequence goes on along the minus strand of NC_056732.1, from coordinate 606,309,747 downwards.
TTTTCATACAGACAGAGTATCCCTCAGACCAAATCCTTCTTTTGTTCCTAAAGTTTGTTCTACTTTATGCTTGCAACAATCGTTAGAGCTTCCAGTTTTTTTCCCAAAATACTCTAACAAAGCGGAGTTTATATTCCACACACTAGATGTCCACAGACAGTTACGTTTTTATTTAGATAGGACCAAACAAACAAGGAAAACAGATCAGTTGTTTGTATCCTTTGCAGAAAACAAATTGGGCAACGCTGTCACAAAGGTCACTATTGCCAAATGGATCAGGGACTGTATTACTCAAGCTTATATTTATTCTAACAAAGAGCTTACCACCTCTGTCAAGGCTCATTCTACAAGGGCTATGGCTACTTGGTAGCATTTCATTCTAAGCTTGCTATTGGTGACATTTGTGCTGTGGCTACATGGTCTTCCCCGCACACCTTCATTTCCCACTACAAATTAGATGTGGCATCTAGAGGACGAGCTTCATTTGGTTCCACAGTGCTCAGGAGTGTTTTCCAATGAGCCACCCGGGATTTAGGTGCTTGGGACGCTGTCCCATCAGTCAGAATGTAGGCGAGATAGGATCACATAACATCTTTTAGTTATGTACTCACCATAACTTCAGATGTTTGGGATCCATCTTGCCTACATTCCTAATAACCCACCCTCCTTCCCCCTTCCTTGGAGATCAGAGGATATCAGAAGGTCCGAATCCTGTTGTTTCATCTTGAAACATCTAACAATGTTATATAAACAAGTTGTGCATGTGTGCATGAATGCAGACAAACAAGATCTGGGGGATTAGTGGTGGTGCATCCTGGGATAAAGATAGCTCAGCCAATTAGAGGCCTCGCTCTATAGCATAAGCGTGCCGAGTCGGAGCCGAGGGATCGGCTCCGAACCCATCATTCAGAATGTAGGCGAGATGGATCCCAAACATCTGAAGTTATGGTGAGTACATAACTAAAAGTTATGTAGCTGATCTACTGCAAATTTGCTTTGTTCTGCTGTGACAGTTCTGTTTTCTTTGCAGTACAGCACCTCCCCTTTCCTGTTCTGCAGGTAGTTGCTAGCAGCCTTGTTAGCTGTTGTCAGTGGCCCACTGTGGGTTCCTAGGTGTTAATTACTAATTTGTACTCCTATTTCCATGCTGCAGCATTTCCTTATCTTTTTCCTGTATCCTTTCTGTTTCTGCATTGGCATGTGTCGAGCACAGCCGTTTACCGGGTTTACAGCTCGTTTTCATCCATGTTCACATGCACATTCGGTTACCTTGTGTGCTCTCAGCTAAGCAAAGCTATGGCTACTTCAACACACCCCTATCCTGCAGCTTTGCTTAGCAACAGGCAAACCGGGTTAGCAGTGCTCCAGTGTGCTTACAACAATGGCAACACACCCCTCTCTTGATGTCATTTTATCTCAAGGGCTCACCTCGGTGTTATAACGCTACACTGTTTTGTGCATCCTTACACCAGCGGGAAATCTGCGTTTCAGTATTACTCCTCTCATTTGTATGGCATTGCCTACTAATTCCTAGCTACTGCGCATAACACTGTCACTGCCCCTTAGCAACCCTTGCGCCATGAGTATGGTGCAGCATGCCTGCCATTGACTATTATGGGGAAATCGTGATATGTGTTTCATTGCAGTTTTATAATATATTTTTGTATATTCCTTGCAATCCCCTTTGCTCACCGACCCTGCACCTATTTTGTGCATGTTGTTTTATGCCAATGGCTATATATTTAGCCACTGGCATATATTAACAGTATAATACGTGAGTTTGGTCCGCTGTCTTGGCATGATTTTATGTTAGAAAAATGTTTTTCAGTTTACTTTTCTGCATGCTTACACTACGCCTGCACCACTATATACCTTCATTTGCATGCTACACTGCTGTGCATGGGGTGATTAGCATACAGGCGCTGGGAGCTGTGCGGGCGTAGCGTACACGGGTAGTGCACGTGGATACAGCTCGTACCTGAATCGCTCGGCGGCCGTATTTGGTGTTAGATCACCGACGCTATTCCTGCACCTGGCGCAAGCTTCATGAATCCCGGGGTTAATCTAATCTTTTTCTAATTCCTAGCTATTGCTACAAGAAAACATACTTCTAAAATAACTTACTTAAGACAACAGGCAGTGCTGAGTTAGATGTTCAAGATCAAAATGCTTAATAATCTCTGGTTCTCACTGTTTAAATTGAAACTCCAGTTCTTATAAACATTACATCATTTTTTGCACCTTCCTGGTTCCCAGGCCACACAGAAACTGCATTTACATTATTTTACAGTTAGAGCAATAAAGGGCATTCCACATGTAAATTCTAGTGATTATTCCTTAAGTTAAAACAATAGAAAGAATGTGCTAGCTCAGACAGACTGTGACTCCAGGCTCTATAGATCAAAGGATAGATTTGAAGTAATTTTAACTTCAAAAGAAAGATTTGAAATTCTTGACTTAGTTTTCTTTACAGCAGATGGCAAAGTTGCCACATTGTTTTAAGTTTAACATTTCACATTTACAAATGATAGAATTATCTGCACAATTCTATCTGGCTAGGCTGGCAGCCTTCACCGTTCTCTACCCAATCTTCACATCTCTTCACCTATCTCTACCAAATCTTTACATCTCTCCCCCCTGGAGAACTCAAGCTAGTTTTTTAAGTGACCCTTGAGAAAAGCTGCTTGAGAGGGTTAGGTCTATCTGAGTGTACCTCACCCCATTCCCTGTCTTGAGAGCCCATCTGCATTGGCATTGCTACTCCCACTGTGGTGCTGCACTGACATATCATATGCTTGCAACCCCAAGATCCATCTTAGCAACTTGGCATTTTGCTGGCTGGCTGTGTTTAACCGTATTAGGGGGTTGTGATCTGTCATTACAGTGAATTTTCTTCCATACAGATAAAGCTGGAGTTTCTGCAGTGCTCAACACTATGGCTAGACATTCCTTTTCTACAGCTGCATAGCACTCCTCCCTGGGTTAGTGCCTATGACTGAGATAAACCACTGGGTGCTCTTCCTCCTCTGAAGAAATCTGGCTAAGTACAGCCCCCATCCCTTGGTTCGAAGCATCCACCTGTACAACAAATTCTTTGCTGTAATCTGGACTGGCTAACACAGGGGGTCCTCCCAAAGCTTTTTTAAGCTTCTGGAATGCCCGTTCACATGCTGGGGTCCACACTACCTTATCTGGCCTGTTCTTCCTTGTCAGGTCTGTGAGGGGAGTAGCTATGGTACTATAACTGGGGCCGAACTTTCTGTAGTACCCTGCTGTCCCTAAAAATGCCCTCACCTCCTTTTTAGTAACAGGTGCAGGCCATACCTGAATGACTTCCACTTTGGCAGGTTCTGGCCTTATCTTACCACTCCCCACTCTATGTCCTCAGTAGGAGACCTCTGCCATACCCACCTGACATTTGATCGGCTTAATGGTCAACCCTGCCCTCTGTAGTCTGCCCAGCACCTCCCTGACATGCTGAAGGTGCTCTGGCCAGGAATGGCTGCCAATGGCAATATCATTTAGGTAAGCAAGGGCAAACCCTCCAGCTCCTACTAGGATATGATCTGCCAGCTTCTGGAAAGTCGCTGGGGCATTCTTCATCCCAAAGGGCATCTTTGTGAACTCATACAAGCCAAAAGTAGTCACAAAGGCTGACTTCTTTCTAGCACTGGAAGTCAAGGGCACCTGCCAGTAACCCTTGGTAAGATCAATGGTTGTAATATACTTAGCCCCACCCAGCTGCTCTAGGGCCTTATCTGTGATAGGCATGGGGTAAGCATCCAACTCTGTGTGACTATTTAATTTCCTGTAATCCACACAGAACCTGGAGCTGCCATCCTTCTTTGGCACCAGCACCACTGGGGAGGCCCAGAGACTGTTGGATCACCCCTAGTTCGAACATGTCCTGTACCTCATCCCTCATGGTCTGTCTCTCTCAGGCACCCTATAAGGGGCCTGCCTAATAGGCCTTTGGGGTCCTGTATCCACCTGATGCTGCACCAGGTGGGTGCATCCCTGTTTTCCAGTGAACATATCCCCAAATTCCTGCAACACTGCTCAGATTTCTCAAACCTGGGTAGGAGATAGCTGCTGGGATATTGCTACCCCTTCCACTGAGGTGTCAGCTTGAGGAGGAGACGAGTCCCCAGATCTCCCTAAGACTCCTCCTGCAATCCACTGCAAATGCTCAGCACAAGGACCTCCCTATCATGGTAAGGTTTCATTATGTTAACATGGTACAATTTGTGCCCCTGCCATCTGCCTAGCAGTTCCACCATGTAGTTAACATCACTTACCTTTCCTACCACCTTGTAGGGACCCGCCCAAGCTGCTTGCAGCTTGTTGTGTCTGACAGGAATGAGAACCATTACCGGCTGCCCCACAGCATACTCTCTAGCTCGAGCATTCTTGTCATACCACACCTTCTTTTGATGTTGGACTTCTGCCAGGTTCTCCTGGGCCAACCCCTTAGCCTTGTCCTGAGGTCCCGGACATATGCCACAACAGACTCCCTGTGAGACTCACACTCACCCCTCACTCAACTCAAATTAAATCTAAAGGTCCCCTCACCCTATGCCCATACAGCAACTCAAAGGGTGAAAACCCTGTGGATTTCTGGGGAACCTCTCTGTAAGCAAACAACAGATAGGGCAAATATGTGCCCCACTCCCTCTTAAACTGATCTGCAAATGCCCATAGTACAGACTTGATTGTAGAGTTTAACCTCTCAACAAGACCATTAGTCTGGGGATGGTAGGGGGTGGTCTTCATGTGCTTCATCCCACAGGACTTCCACAGACAAGCCAGCAGGTCTGACATGAAATTGGCTCCTTGGTCAGTCAGTATTTCTTTTGGGAAACCTACCCTGCTGAAAATTTCTAATAAAGCATTTGCCACCTTCTCTGCCTCAATGGAGGACAAAGCCACTGCCTCATGGTATCATGTAGTATAATCAACTACCACTAGGATATACTTTTTCCCTGTGGAACTTGGGGTACTCAGATAACCCACAATATCCATAGCTACTCTCTAAAATGTCTCCTCAATCACAGGCAAAGGCATCAAGGGAGCTCTCACCTTGTCTCCTGCCTTGCCTACCTTTTGACACTGCTCACAGGTCCTGCAGAACCTGTTACTTCTCTGGAAATTTCAGGCCAATAGTTCTGCATAATATGCCTCTTTGTACATTTTATGCCCATATGACCTGCAAAAGGAATATCATGGGCTTTGGTTAGAAGTGCCAGACGGTAGGCTCTAGGCACTACCAACTGCTGTATCTCTCACCTTCTAGCCCTCCCTCAGGGGTCTACTCTCTGTTTAGTAACCTTTTGTCACAGTATAAAGATTCCCCCTTTCCTTGAGAATCAGGTGCCTCCCTAGCTACCTGCCTCAGGCTTTGCAATGTAGGGTCTGAGAGCTGAGCCTCTCTCAACTCTCTCCTTGTAACCCTTTCCCAGCTCCCCCACAGGAAGTCTGGCATCCTCTGACAGTGGTGCCTCACTGTCAGCCTGGGTACTACTTAACTTTGCAATCACTCTGTCCAAGGGACCATCAGTACCCACAAGCAGCTGTGGCTCACCTTCAGTCTCACTGCTACAGCATAGCTCACTCCCTGAAGTAACCACCTCACCAGTCCTGGCTGTAAGTATGCAGTCTGTCTGGGTCTCCCCCAGGCTACCAGATCCACATGCTTGTTTCCTAGCCTGACTGCGTGTAACTGCGTAACTACATGGTACTGCCTCAAACAAATCCTTCACTCTCAGGGCATCTGCAGGATGGTAGTTTAGTACCCCTGTTTTCTCAAGACAACCTACTATTGGCATTTTGTCTTTCCACTTTACTGGCTCCCTCAGCTTTGGTTCCCCACCTTGCCTCCGTGGACATCTGTATTCCACATGGCCCCACTGGCTGCATTCAAAACATTTAACCCTAGCTCCTGGACGTGTACCTGGACTAGTGGCTTCTCCTGCCACTGGCAGATTTTGTTGTGACAGTCTGTGCTGCCCACCATGGGTTCCTTTAGACCCATGAGCAGTACTGAGGGTCCCCTTCCTGTGCAGGGCTGCTTTGCTGGCCAGGTATAGGTCTCCTTTCTTCCCCAACTCATCTGAAGTAGCACATTGTTTATCAGCTAACCAGATCCTCATATCCTCAGGCAAAGTGCTAAGGGCTTGTTCCCTCACCAAAAGGTCTGCCAGCCCTTCAAAAATGGTGACCTGACATCCACTCACCCAGCTATGAAAATAAGTGCTCAGTTCAGCAGCAACATATTTACACACACTTTCATCTGCCTTGCGTCTATGCTCACAAAACCTTTTCCTGTACATTTCAGGTGTTAACTTAAAACATTCTAGAAGACATTTTTTACAGCAGTATAATCAAAACAGAGTCAGGCATTTTTGACAAAAAAGTTACAGCTTTCCCATGGAGTAAGGGGGTCAGAAAACATACCCAGAGTCTTTGGTAAATACTATACTGTTTGCATACCCTCTCAAGCATATGAATGAAACTATCAAAATTATCCCCTTCTTTAAATTGTGGAAGAAATTTACTGACCTGTTGTGCTTCTGGGGTCCAGTTACTCCCTTCCCCATTACTTCCATGACTCTGGCCAAGAGTCAGCATTTCCCTCTCATGCCTCATCTGACACTCCTTTTCTTTAGCTTCTATCTCCAAACGCCTGGCCTCCAACTCAAGTCTCTTCAGCTCCAGCTGGATTTTTAAGTCCAATGCAGAAAGGTTGAGCTGTCCATTCTCCAAGGATGTTGTATCTCCATCGCCAGTCTGATTGTCCTTCGCAGAAAGGTAGAGCTGTCCATTCTTGGAGGATATTGTATCTCCACTGCCAGTCTGCTTTCTCATGCAGCAGTAACCAAGGCTGCAATCAGGTCTGCCTTAGTCAGGTTTCCATGCCCCAGTTCCCTAGCCTGGCACATCTCCACCAGCTGGTTCCTTGTCAGCTTTCCATATTCTTCTGCTGACATGCTGCCTGCTCACCCTGACTAACTAAGCTAACAAAAGAAATAAAACAATTGTGATCTGAACTCTGAGTATTCACTGCATGGCTGTTTTAGAGTACAAAACACCTTTAGAGATCACTGTACATAAACTACAGAATTCACTCTACCCACACCACTACAAGCCAGTTAGTATTTGCCAACCACTTAATATGTGATGTGGATATCCCAACCACTGCAAACCACATGTGACACCCACGCCCTGGCCCAGCAATCAAGGAGCCTCAATCCTCACCACTAACACCAGAGAGGACATCTCATATATGAGGAAAGGATAACAGATACACACAGTAAAGTGCAATTTCCCTTAAGAGCACACAGAGATCACAGTCAGTCTGGGCTGGTTGCTCCCTTACTCTCCAGGTCCCCAGTAAGACTCCCCACTGGCACAGCTATAGGGTCCAGATCTCAGCCTAGCTGGCAAGCTAACCTCCAGTACCATCTCTATCCAACCAGTGCTTCATGTCCCTGCCCAAGTAGCTGACACACACACACACACACACACACACACACACACACACACTGAGATAAATATTTATACAACTTCACAGACACTCCTGGGAAAGGCTGACACAGATTCTCCAGCTGTGCCCCTATACCCAGACTATATGGTAGTAATTACTGCCACCACCAGCTAATAATTATCAGCTACCCAAAGGCCCTTAAAAGGGTGTCCAGTTATTACTGTGCAGTGTTATTATCCAATAGCAAGTGTGCCTAAACAGTCTTAAAGTTTATTTAGAAGGGCTGAGTCCAGGATCTCTTATAAGCATGCAATGTACTCTAGAGCTTAAATTATCTCTACATAAACCAGCCACAGTTAAAAAGGGTTTAAAATATTTAATAATAAATACTAAAAACACAAGACAGTACTACTACACCACAGTGCCATTCAAGAGTTCAGAGATCACACACAAACTTAAAATAATTCAGTAGTACAGTCTAATCTTTTTCTAATTCCTAGCTATTTCTACAAGAAAACATACTTCTAAAAATAACTTACTTAAGACAACAGGCAGTGCTGAGTTAGATGTCCAAGGTCAAAATGCTTAATAATCTCTGGTTCTCATTGTTTAAATTGAAACTCCAGTTCTGATAAACATTACATCATCTTTTACACCTTCCTGGTTCCCAGGCCACACAGAAACTGCATTTACATTATTTTACACTTAGAGCAATAAAGGACATTCCACCTGTAAATTCTAGTAATTATTACTTAAGTTAAAACAATAGAAAGAATGTGCTAGCTCAGACAGACTGACTCCGAGCTCTACAGGTCAAAGGATAGATTTTAAATAATTTTAACTTCAAAAGAAAGATTTGAAATGCTTGACTTAGTTTTCCTTACAGCAGATGACAATGTTGCCACATTGTTTTAAGTTCAACATTTTACATTTACAAATGATAAAATTATCTGAACAATTCTATCTGACTAGGCTGGCAGCCTTCATCCTTCTCTACCCAATCTTTACATCTCTTCACCCATCTCTACCCAATCTTCATAGGATCATCCGCAAGTCTTACTGGTAATCCCATGTACTCTGTGGTCTAACTACAGAAACCTACAGATTACAACAGTATCTGTATTTAGTATGTGATGTTGATCTTATGGCTATTTCTTAAATCATGTTTCCTAAAACAGTGTTAAAAATATGTGCTGTTGCTGTTACGGATATTTCTTCAGTGATGCCTCTCAACAAAGTGTTGTCACTACTGTCTCACTTTACTGTTCGTCTATACTGCCTACAGATCCTGAATTATTCCAACATATTCCATAAGTTGTTTAATTGTTGGTGGATGCAGTGATGTGAACTGGGGTATACATGCTACAGAGAGCCTGCACCATTTGTCTGTCTAGATGATATCTGTCAGTTATTTCCTGGTCTAACAACTGGTCTAGTTGCAGCTTTGCTGTGACTCTAGCTGGCTGCCTTCTGTGAATCACAGCCTCATTTATGACTTGCATTACTGCTGCCTGTTGTAGTATATTATCAGCAGGTTGTATTTTATTTATTTTCATTTTACCATAATCTGTAGTATTCACTTGAATTCTTTGGGGTCTGTAATGTATTAGCCAAGAATTTCAAAAACGGAGTCGGCGTGGCTGTTTGTCATATTTGAGTTGCCTTGTGTGCATATGATGTGTTTTGCCATCACACCGGTTTATGCAAAATCTCTCATTATCCTGTGCTGAATACTTAAGTACTCATTCTGTCCAGTGTGTCCTTAGGTATTACTTCCATAGCAGGTGCATTGAAGTAATCTTTCATTGTGCTGCGCTGTCAACATATAGCTTCCGCAAACTTTACAGAATCCATCTTATAATCTTTCACCTCTTCCTTATCATACACAGTCTTCCATTAAAAAGGATCTCCATTCACTCTCTAACAGCCATTTTTTCTTTAGTGAAGTCTTGTCCATTTTTATGGAGGATTTAAGACCAGATACTTGACAATGTCATCTTTATAAATGGAATAGGTTTTCCATTTGAAGTGTAAATGTCCGTTAATGTAGGTAGTGGTAAAGTCCTTCAAATATTACAATATCTGGTGCCTTTGCTCATTACCTGTCTAACTTATGCATATGTTAAGGGAAATCTTTTAAAGCAATTTCTTAAGGGAATTTTGCTTTTAAGACTTCCTAGATATCCAGTGGTGCCAGTGTGGAAATCTAAATATTACATTAGAAAAGATGTCTTGATTTTCCTTTAAACCAGTCAGTTCTGCTGACAATATTTTTTTCTTAGAGGACTGTTTCTAGTGACTTTTATTTTGTTTAATTTTATTTTCATTTATCTGTTAACCGTGTAAGTTGATTGATACTCGGACCTTTTTTGACCCCAATCCAGTCTACAAATGAAGAAGAAAAAAAAAAGGTAATGCAGTGTGTATAGTGTTTTAGAGTAGCCACTCAACCATCATGGTTTTAGAATGTAGCTAGTATTCAGAGAAGGTCTTCACACACAGCCAGCTTTAGGCACCAGTGAACCCTGCGGTTGCTGAGGACCCCAGCTAAAGAAAGATGTTAAGTTGTCAATCTCGCCTTCATTCTTGCTTGATGGGTTCGGAGCCGATCCCTCGGCTCCGACTCGGCACTTGCTAAGCTCGAGAGTCACTTTTACCAGCTCGAGGCAGCCCCATATCCCATGATGCAAGGCGGTAAGTACCCAGATCTCGTTTGCCGCTTCGCTTATGAGGTCCTCCTTTTACCAGCTCCTGGTAAGTGATTCACTTTATTGATACTAAAGCCCCTTTTTGTTAAAAAAAAACTTTTATTGTTAGTTATAAGTTAATTATTTAGATTTCCTGACAGAAAATTCCTGTCTCTTTTAATTTTTTTTAGTCAAACTTTACCCATCCCATCCCCTCCCTGTTAGGGTGTGTGTGTGTTTGTTTTTAGAAATACCTTTTTGGTATTTTCTTTAATTTAAATTTTTGACTGGTGTGTGTGTGTGTTTTGTGAAGCACCATGTCAAAGGAGAGGGTCTCAGGTTTTAAGAAGTGTGACTCGTGCTGTCAGAAGATGTCTCTGACAGACGGTCACACTTCTTGCCTGTATTGCCTGGGGCCTCTTCACCTGCAGGACTCCTGTGCTATTTGTCATTCCTTCAGCCAGAGAGTCCTGCAGGAAAGACGCAACAAGCTGATACTTAGGGGCCTTCTTAAGCCGGAGGGCTCTCCGGCTAAGTCGGCTCCATCAAAATCAGCTAAATCTTCCAAGGCCCAGGCTTCTGTGTCTAAGCCTGCGGCCTCGGCTCCGACTCGTTCGAGTCGAGATCGGCTCGGCTGGAGCCGATTCTGGCTTAACAGCCTTCGGCACCGATGGCTATCGGTGCCGAATCTGCATCGACCCGTGTCGGCTCCGATCGGTTCCGACCCCCATGTGGCACAGGCATCGGTGTCGGCTCCGATCGGCTCCGACACCGTTACTTTGGTGGCTGTATCGGCTCCGGCTGGAGCCGATACATCGACGCTTCCTGTCGGCTCCGATAAGTCTTCGGCTCCGACAGGATCTATAGTATCGGTTCCGATGGCTCATTCCAGGAAGAGGTCGAGGTCTCCTTCCTTGGAGCCGATACTTTCGGCTCCGGCTTCACCTCTTCTTTCGAACGGAGCCATCGGAGCCGATCTTCAAGGTCATCCAGACTGTCAGATCATGACCTAGAGAGAGTGGTCAGTAGATTACTTAAGTCACAGGTACTGGCCCAGATGTTACATAGTCCGTCTCAACAGACGACTGTTGGTCCACACCTCGTTACAGTTCCTCCTTCAACTCTACCCCAGAGCTTGGAGTTGGAGTCTTCGAATGGTAACTGCTACTGCTGGAGGTCGGATACCCCCTTCTGTTCCTTCAGCCTCTACTCTTATCTCCTCTTCGAGACCTTCCTTAGAGGGATTCGGTGGTTGGGCTTCCATGGTCTCCTCCGAGGGGGTGAGTGGCATCGGACCCTTGTCCGAACCCGCTCTTCCCCTTGGAGCCACGGCCTTGGTGAGCTCGGCTCCGACATCTGCCTCGGAGACTTCCCTTCGGTGGTCCCTGGAGTTCCTAGCTCTTGAATGGGTTCTCTTGGACCTGCCTGGGAGGGGAGCATTCGAGGTGATGAAGAGTGTGCTGGCCACTGGTATCAGTCAGCAGTCTGTTCCCGTAGCTCCTCCCTCTATAGTACCTGTTGACATCTCTGCCACTTCTCTTGCTACAGGACCCAGAGATCCTCCGCCTCAGGTTTCCCCATTGGGAATTTCCCCTCTTCCGAGGATTCTCCTGATGTTTCGGGAGATCCTCCTAGGAAGAGGACTTGTAAGAGGAAACATGTGGACTCCCCCGAGTCTGTCACTTCGGATACTGACTTTGATGAGTCAGAGGGATCCCCTAGATCCCCCTCTGAGGATGTCTCCTTCTCAGACATCCTAGAACTCCTTAAACAGAGGGGAAACTGGCCCACCAACAATCCCTCTGAGGATGAGTCAGTGTACCTAGAGGCATTTGGATCTCGGCCCTCCACCTCCTGGGTGTCTCCGCCTTTCGACCCCCTTATGCAGGTTATTGCACGAAAGGCGTGGGCAGCTCCTGACTCTGTAGAGCCAGTCCCTAGGAGGCCTTCAAAATTTATCACTGCGCCGTGTGACAAGCAATTCCTCACTAAGGGTGTCCCCGCTGATGCCATGGTGGTGGCTGCGGCCACCAAAAAGGAACTTGCAGATCCTTCCGTACCCGTCCATCCTCCTAATAAGGACTCTAGGACCATGGATAGGTACGGTAAGCGGATGTTTTCCTCAGCGACCTTTGCTATGCTCGCTGAATTACCTATGTCACTTCACCAGACTCCAGAGGGATATCCTTAAGGAGCTGGGTGAAGTAGTTCAGGATCCTACAGCTGCAGGGGCTCAAGAAAAATTGCTTCGCAGCTAGGAACCCTCAATTCCATTGCAAACTCCTCCATGCGGCTAATATCTTATGCTGCGGATGGAGCAGTAGAGCGCAGGTACAGGTGTGGCTCTTAGACGCCAAGCCTGGATGCGGCTATGTGATTTTGCGGATCCCTTTAAGGCGTCCTTCACAAATTCTCCCTTTGATGGGTCAGCTTTGTTTGGCCCTCAGGTGAAGGAAACCTTGACCAGGTGTGAACAGGACGGCAAGACTCTTTCTGCTGTTGGAGGCCATTAATACACCCCTTCTAGACCTTACCCCAAAGGACAGAAAGGTGGGAAAATGTGGTTCCGTAAATCCCAAGGAGTCACGCGGATTCACGTGGTCAGTTTACCCCTAGAGGCAGAGGGGTAACAACAACAGACACCGCTCTAGAGGCAGAGGGGTCGAAAACCAGGGAAACAGAGAGCCTCTCTCTGACAAGCCCTTTCAGCATCCCTGAGATGTTGCCCGGCTGTCCCTCCTTGGAGGCAGTCGGGGAAGATTATCACTGTACCCAGAAGCCTGGCATTCCCTCACTCAAGACAGATGGGTACAGTCGATCATATCCAAGGGTTACATAATTCCTTTCGAGGAAAGTCCCTTCCCTCAAATTCCCTTCCAGATGTACCACCGGTCTAAGGGAAATTGCAGAGTTAGAAGTCTCAAAACTACTGCAAAAAGAGCCATTCAGCCAGTTACAATAGACCATTCAGAGCCGGAATCTACTCAAGGTTCTTTTGGTCCCCAAAAGACGGGAGACTGGAGACCAATATTGGATCTCAGCAGACTCAACAAGTCTGTCAGGAAGACAAGATTCGAATGGTCACTCTTCAGTCAATTCTGCCCTTCTTACAGAAGGACAACTGGATGTGCTCAATAGATCTTCAGGATGCGTACTATCACATCAAAATTCACAGACGCTCCAGGAGATTTCTCCGCTTTCGGCTGGGGTCCAGTCATTTCCAGTTCAGAGCCCTGCCCTTTGGTCTCACTACAGCCCCAGAGTGTTCACCAAATGCATGGCAGTGGTCACGGCTCACCTGAGACGTCAAGGATTCCAGGTGTTTCCATATCTCGACGACTGGCTCCTGTCAGCCACCACCAGGCATCAGCTTATACAAGCCAGGGATTACACAATAAACCTTTGTTCTCATTTGGGCATCTCAATCAACTTGAAAAGTCATCCTTATCGCCCTGCCAGTCTATTACCTTCATAGGCGCAAACTTAAACACTGTTCGGATGTCAGCTACCCTTACAGATCAAAGAGTTTCAGACATTCAGAGTCATGTCAGGATCATTCTGGCCAACAAGAAAGTACAGGCCAGAATGGTTCTAAAGGTATTAGGTCTCATGGCTGCGGCCATTACTCTTCTTCCCCTGGCTCGATTCTACATGCGCCTTCTTCAGTGGATGCTGTTCACACAATGGTCATACCAGCAACTTCCAATGCGCCACCAGATTCTGGTGACACAGACATGCAAAGAGCATCTTGCTTGGTGGATCACATCTCCTCAGGTTCACCAAGGCAGGTACTTTGTACCCCCATCCCCGATAGCCACTGTCACCACGGATGCCTCCCTGATCGGGTGGGGGGGGGGTCATTATCAGGGCAGGATGGTTCATGGGACGTGGCAGCCGTTCGAGTACCATCTGCACATAAATGTCCTGGAGATGAGAGCAGTGCTTTTAACGTTGCAAGCCCTCAACGACTTTCTTCCCGTAGGGACAATTGCAGTCCACACAGACAACATGTCTGTAGTTTGGTATATCAACAAACAGGGCGGAACCAAGTCCTACCCCTTGTGTCGAGAAGCGCTCAGACTATGGCAATGGGCGATCTCCTCTCATCGGTTTCTGGTAGCAACGCATATCCCTGGGAAAACCAACATTGTAGCGGACAGATTGAGCAGAGCTATTCTCATGCCTCACGAGTGGTCTCTCAAGCAATCTATAGCGGAAGAGATTTTTCTGGAATGGGGTCGTCCATGTTGCGATCTTTTTGCTACTCCCCAAAACAGCAAATGTCCAGACTTCTTCAGCCTCTTCCCTCTATCAGGCCATCCCCCAGAGACGCTCTGACCCAGGATTGGCCCCAGGGACTTCTTTATGCCTTCCTCCATTTCCTCTGATCCCTCAGGTTATCCAGAAAGCTACCGTTTGAGAGCCAAATTGATTCTCATTGCCCCTTACTGGCCTCGACAAGTTTGGTTCCCGTTCCTCCATCATCACCTTTTGGTGCAGCCGTGGCATCTGGACCCAGTGCCAGATCTTCTGATTCACCAATCGGGTCAGCTGCACCGGTCAATCCCTTCTCTCAACCTCACAGCATGGTTGCTCCACTTCCTTCCTTAGCCAGGCTTCCTTTGATCTCTAACCCAGTTAGAGACATCATAGTAACCGCTAAAATCCTCTACCAGGAGGATTTATACAAGCAAATGGAAACGTTTCTCTTATTGGACTAAGGCCAAGAATATTGATCCTTTTACTGCCCCTGTTCAGGCAGTCCTGGACTTCTTAGCAGAGATTTTTCATGCAGGCTCCTCTTCTTCCACAGTCAGAGTTCAATTGGCTGCAATTTCCAATTTTCATGTCGGGATAGCAGATCATAATATTATGTCCCATAGGCTCTGCAGGGCCTTCTTGAAAGGAATTTTCCTACTAAAACCTCCAGTCAGGAATCCTCCCCCTCAGTGGGATCTAAATTTAGTGCTGACATCCTTAATTCTTCCCCCCTTCGAGCCAGCTGCTTCTTGTTCCCTGAAATATCTTTCTTGGAAAACTTTATTCCTAGTGGCTATTACATCGGCCAGGAGGGTGTCTGAACTTCATGCTCTTCGGTTCGACCCCCTATTTGGTTTTCACAAAGACAGAGTATCTTTGAGAACTAACCCAACCTTTTGCCTAAGGTCGCTTCAAAGAACAATTTGAATCAATCCATTGATCTCCTGTATTTTTCCTAACTATTCAGATAGAGCTGAACAAAAGCTACATTATCTTGATGTCCACCGTCAACTTAGATATTATTTGGACAGAACAAAAAATTTAGAAAATCTGATCAACTTTTTGTTTCCTATGCGGATAATAAAAAGGCCTTCCTGTTTCTAAAGTGACTTTGTCTAGATGGCTTTCTTGGTCATCTCTGAAATTTATCTGCTCAGGGGAAAACAGCTGTGCTCAAAACCTAAAGCACATTCAACTAGGAGCTTAGCTACTTCTACAGCTTTCAAGCTAGACTTCCTTTAGACACTATTTGTGCAGCGCCACTTGGGCCACTCCTCACACTTTTGTTTCCCATTACAAATTGGACTTGGCCTCCAGGGACAGAGCCAGTTTTGGCTCTACAGTCCTCAAGAGTTTGTTCCATTGAGCCACCCAGGATAGAGGTGCTAGGACGGTCCCATCAAGCAAGAATGATGGCGAGATTGACAACTTAACATTAAGAAGTTATGTACCTACCATAACGTTCCATGTTAGTTGTCTTCTCTCGCCTTCTTTCTTGCGACCCTCCCTCCTTCCCCCTGGCCTGGACAGACCTTGTTATAAGAAACTGTTATGCTGAAGACCATTCAGACCTGGTCCTTCTTCCATCTGTAAGTTTTTCTTTCTTCCTTTGGGAAGTATTTTATGCTTGGTGCTATTGCCCTTTGTCATCAAACGAGATCTGGGTACTTACCGCCTTGCATCATGGGATATGGGGCTGCCTCGAGCTGGTAAAAGTGACTCTCGAGCTTAGCAAGTGCCGAGTCGGAGCCGAGGGATCGGCTCCGAACCCATCAAGCAAGAAAGAAGGCGAGAGAAGACAACTAACATGGAACGTTATGGTAGGTACATAACTTCTTATTATCTTATTTTGATATCTTGTTACATGTTTGTCAAACCAAGAAAAGCTAGTACAGCAATCTTGTGTACTTACTAAACCATATGGTTAATACCTCTTATTTATATATCCTTTAAAATATATCTATGGTTATAGTAACAATATTTTGTCATGTAACAGTTTTCATAATTTCATGAAATGTTCCACCACTGAATATACTGCCCTTGACTTAGTTAAATCCTGATGGTGAGCATTTTGTCCACTGCAACTAACATCATATCCTCCTTTAGGCATTTGCAATACCCTTGGTTGCAGCACCCCCCCCCCCCAAATCATCCTTGACTCTGTGGAGGCCCACAAATGAGAAAATGTTACTAATTTTCCAATTATATCCTTTATCTCTTTATCTGAAACAGGGTTGTGAAATGTCCTTTTTAGGATAAAGCTGGTAATTAGTGAATGAACATAAGTAATGTAAGTGCTAGAGATCAGCAACCCAGAGTGAACAATCTCACTACTTACCTGAAATTTTAAGAAGACTGGATGTTTCTGATCTTCACAGACGGTTTTCTCTTTCATGTAGGATACCAAATAACACTCAAATTATTTGCTGAAGATTTCTGCACAAAACCAAAAATAATAGCAAAATCAAGGCTCAAAATTAGGAAAACTTTTTAAATATTACTCTCACTTATAAAGTTAAAAGAATAATGTATTTTGCATTGACATGCATTTTTTGGACAACAAAAAGTGTGAAACTCTCATGTCTGGATTTATTGACTGTCTATAATCTGAATAATTTACTAGACAATCAAACTTTTTTGTAAAGGACAGAGCAAAATTATGAGGCAAAATCAGGGGACATTCTTTTAAGTCAGGAACAGTGACAGGTATGTATTACTCCTCAGTGAGGTAAATAAAAATGGCTAACCCCACAGTGACAGATATTTATTACTCCTCAGTGAGGTAAATAAAAGTGATTTACATTGCTATTGTTTGACATCTGCTAAACAACAGTCACTGATCTAGTGTGGCAGTACCAGCGTTGCATAATGTATTGCTATTTACTAAAATCAGTGCAAAACTAGTATTGCTGTGGCTTGTGTGTGTGTGTGTTGTGCACAAGTGTGTGTCTTTCTGTGTCTGTCGCAGTGAAAGAGTAACAAGCTGAGTATAATTTGCTTCTCATAATCCACATTGCCATTGTACTCATGTGTGCATGGGAAGGAAAACATGGTGCATTGCATATAAGTGTAATAAGGTGGCCATATTTTCTTTCATTTACCATCACAAATATAAATTTTACACGTGCTAGGTGGCTATCTTTTGTGGTTTGGCAGGAAGAGAATTGTGTGAAAGCAGCTGTTCACTTGCACTGTGGTGCAGTGAGTAGCACTGCCATTTCAAAATGGTTTACTCTGGTCAAGTTGTTGGCTATATTTATTATACACGGAATCTCTGTGCTGTCTCTGTGTGTGTGTATGTATCTCTCCATGTACTCTGGTTAATCCCAGCAACTCAAAAACATGCAGCAGGTGAAATGGAATTCTGCTAGTTTCCCTGAAGGTGAACGTTGTGTGTGTGTGTGTGTGTGTGTGTGTGTGTGTGTGTGTGTGTGTGTGTGTGTGTGTGTCTGTGTCTGTGTCTGTGTCAGTGTGTGTCTGTGTGTGTATGCGTGTGTGTGTAAAATAAAACTGAATCTGTTGTCCTCTTCCTTCCTCCTCACAATAGGGTCTCAGATCCGGCTTGGCCCCTTCTTCCACACTTGAATCCGACTTTCGTGCTCCTCCCTTTTACTCATAATGCACTACACCCACCCAAGCACCTCAGATCTCATTTGCTGCATTCAAAACCAAACGAAAGATGCATTCTCTCGACAATTTATATCCTTTTTCAGTCCTTTCAGGCTTTAGTAATTAGAATTTTATTTAGTGTGCTCCCCCCATGTCTTTCACTAGTTTATGCAGTGTTAGTTTATCTAGTTTAAAAGTTTGTCATGTTAGAATATTTTCAAGTTTTTGCCGTATGTTTTTCTTATAGTGGTATTGAACTTAAATAGTTGTTATAGTTGAGGTTGGTTGTTAAAATAGTTTCTCTTAGGATTAGCTAATTGTGTGTGCTTTGTATGATTCTCCTTAGAGTATGTAGAAGTATTTCAGTTATTGCTAATAGCTGCTGGCATGTATTTGTTTTTTGGTAGGCTTCGGCCAGGTATGTTTCTTCAGCAGTTAAGTCGGACAAACCATCTCCCAGTTTCAAGTGATACACATCTTGTGGGAACAAGATAACCAACCAAGATGCCCACAAGGAGTGTGTCTGTTGTTTAGGTGCTGACCATCTTAAAGCAAATTGTGAGATCTGTGTGTTCTTCAATCAGTGTGCACTTGCAGATAGGTGCAACAAGCTTATTTTGAGGGGTCTTCTTCCTTTGGTTTCTGAGGCTCAGACCCCCCATGGCTTCATCCTCCTCCTCCTCCTCCAAGGAGCCTAAGAAGAGGTCTCTCTCTGCTTCCCCAAGAGACACCTTAAAGCCAAAATCAAAATCTAAGAAAACTTCTGGTCTGAAGAAAACTGCTACCTTATCGGATCCACAGGCCTCCAATGATCTGACTGAGGTGATTGTCATATCTCCTACTGTTTCTTTGGCTCCAGTGTTGGATCATAGGACTCTGGCTCTGAGAGCTCGAAGCAAGTCTCCAGCTAGAACAGTCTTCTTCACTGAACTCTAAGTATTCCAGACCTCCCTCATCGGCTTCTTCCAGTTCCTCTAGAAGCTGGTCCTAGGCAGACATGGACAGGATGATGAGGAGGTTCCTCAAGGTCCAGATTCAATTGGAGGTAGTGTTGGCTTCATCCCCTATTGGATCAGTGAGCTACCTGGCCCATACCATTAGAACTCCTTCTCCAATCTGACCCTCAGCTTCGAAGTTACAGGGTTCAGGACTCCCAAGAGTGTTGGCACTGGAGAAATCACCCTCCTCAACTCCGTTGGTGCCTTTGATCAGCCGTGTCCCTACTCCTTTGGAAAAGAATGAATCTTGGAGCCAGAAGGTCAATGCCAGTTCCGGGCGAATGAGGTCGGCTCTGTTCTTGTTGGAGCTGTCTCTTCCCCTGGGTGCTTTGGCCCTTGACATCTCTGGTATGATTCCCTCTGGAGGCCAGTGATCTGGAGTGAGTTCTGACCATCTGCATTTCATTGCTTCAGCTTAGAGAGAGGTGAAAAGGGCTGTTCCAGGCCTGTCAGCTTTCCAAGTAGTGGAAAGAGTATCTTTCCTAAGTGGAGAACCATCCTCTCATGTCCTGCAGCCTACCACACATACCCCCCTTTTGTTCGTGGTCATGAGCCTACTCATTCTGTCCCGTCACCTTGCCCCAAGCAGTCTCCAAAATCTTCCTGCCCAGGAAGGATCCCCCTTCTTCCAGTACTTCCCCTGAGTACCACATGAAGGAAGTCCCCTGGAAGAAGACGTACAAAAAAGACATCAACTTCCCAATGGAGTCGCTAACCGAAGACACTGACTTTGGTGAAGGGGAAGGATCCCCTCGATCCCCACATGATGACATCTCCTTCAGAGACATTCTAGAGATCCTGAAGCATAAAAGTGGGTGGCTTGTCCAACCTCCTCTTTCTGAGGAGTCAGTGTTCTTGGACGCTTTCGGGGTGGGCCTATCTACGAACTGGGTGACCTCCCCCAGTGGATGACCTCATTGATTTGGTATCCTGCTGGGCATGGAAGGACCTGGATACCTTCATGATTATTCCTAAACACCCCGATAGGTTCCTGGTCCCACTGACTGATAGGAAAAACTGGAGTAAGTGTCCCGTAGTTGATACCATCGTGGTGGTGGCAGCCAATAAAAAGGAACTGGGTGAGGAGACTGCCAATGTCCATCCACCTAGCAAGGAGTCTAGAGCACTGGGCAGGTTCGGAAAATGCATTCACACCTCAGCCACTTTTGCTTTCCGGTTGTTAATCTGGTTCACTTTGCTCGGCTTCAGAGAGATCTGATCAAGGAGCTTTCAGCCTCTCTGTTGGAGCCCATGCTTGCGGAGGACCTTAAGAAATGTTCTTCCAAGCTGGCCATTCTGTTGTATATTGCTAATTTCTTGGTGAGGCTAATCTTTCATACAGCGGAAGGTACCTTACAAAAGCTGTTTCAGGACCATCTCTAAGGAGACACGCCTGGATGAGACTATGTGATTTTTGTGGAACCCTTTAAGGCATCCTGTGTTAATGCCCCTTTTGATGGCTCATCCCTGTTTGGTCTGTCTTTTAGAGATACACGCACCCACAGCGAAAAGGATGGGAAGACCCTTTTTGCTATAGGAATCAAATTTTCTACATCTCAGTGGCCCTTTTCAAGGAACCAGAGGGGGTCCGCAAAACCAGGGCATCAGAGACACATTCTCTGACAAGTCCTATTAGCTCTCCTGAAGAGCTGCCCAACTGTGCATCTCTGGAGGCAGTCAGGGGTCGACTTGCTTTTGACTCAGAAGCCTGGCCACAGTTGACACAAAATTCCTGGGTGCTAAGCTTAATATCCAGAGGTTACTACATCCCCTTTTTCTCTCACCTCCAAACAGCAGAAACTCCCTGACATGCCACCCAGTAAGAGGGAGCAGGTGGCACAAGAAATTCAAAACTTGCTGCAAAAAAGAGTCACCCAAGAGGTCCCGTCCGAAAAAAAAGGATTCAGAATCTACTCCTGCTTCTTTTTGATGCGGAAAATGGTAGGGGACCTAAGACCCATACTTGATCTAAGTAAGTTAAATCTTTATATAAAGAAGTCAAAGTTCCAAATAGTTACGGTTGAGTCCATTCTGCCCCTGTTGCGCAATGATTGCATGTGTTCAGTAGATCTCAAGGATGCATACTATCACATCAAAATAAACAGATGCTTCAGGAGATACCGCGTCTTTTGCTGGGAGCCAATCATTTTCATTTCAGAGCACTGCCCTTTGGGCTCACCACAGCCCCCTGGATGTTCACTAAATGCATGGCAATCATGGCAGCTCACAAAGGATTCTGGATGTTTCCATATTTAGTTAATTGGCTTCTTACCTCTCCCAGAAGGCATCAACTTCTCCAAGCAAGAGATTATCTGATTTTACTTACGTACTCCTTTGGCATTACCATAAATTTAAACAAGTCCAATCTGACTCCAGTGCAGAACCTAGAATTTATAGGAATACAGTTGAACATGAGAGATCAAATAGCTTCTCTTCATGTACACCACTTAACAATACTGAGGACTCAAGTTCAGGAACTATTTTCCCACCAGCCCCGCCCCCCCCACCTTGCACAGGTAGTTTTACAAGCCCTGGGTCCAGGTCAGCAGCGATTTTTGTTAGTTCCTCTAGCAAGGTTTTTCATGCCAGTTCTTCAATGGACAGTAGCAGTACAATGGTCTATACTCTATCAAACTCTATCCTTTCTAGTCAGATTAACACCAATTTGCAAACGTCATATCCGTTGGTGGATCTGATCAGACAACCTTTCATTAGGCAGACCCTTTTCAATCCCCCCAAAAGCCACAGTGACAAATGATGCTTTTCATTTGGGGTGGGGGGCATTACAAGGGAAATATGGTCCAAGGCACGTGGTCACCATTGGAGACCAGAATGCATATCAATGTCCTTGAGATGAGAGCAGTTCTTCTAACGTTGCAAGCTTTTCAGGACACTGTCCCTCTAGGGACTATTTCTATTCACACCGACAACATGTCTGTAGCCTGGTACATCAACAAGCAAGGAGGAACCCATTCTTACCCATTGTGCAGGGAGGCCATGAAGGTGTGGGAATGGGTGATATCCTCGGACCGCCTTCTGGTTGCAACGCACATTTTGGAAATAACCAACCTGCTACTGGACAGACTCAGCAGATCTATCCTGATTCCACACAAGTTGTCCCTCAAGCAGTCAGTGGCGAACATGATCTTCAGTTGTTAGGGTCAACCTTCCTGCAACCTCTCGCCTCTCCCCTCAACAAATGCAGTGAGTTCTTCACTCTTATCTCCCCTCCAGGTGAATCCCCAGAGGGATGCTCTGGTGCATGATTGTCCTCCAGGTCTCGTGTATGCTTATCTCCCTATTCTGATTATCCTGAAATTTCTTCAGAAGGCAAGCAGGCTGAAGGGCTCAGTCATCCTCATTGCCCCCTTCTGGCCTCAACAGATTTGGTTCCCCTTCCTCCGGTCTCACTTGAAATATCCTCTGTGAATACTGGAGCCGAGACAGGATCTCCTCTCTCACCCTTCAGGATTGCAGCATCCCAATCTTCAGGCTGCCAAACTTACCGCATTGCTTCTTCAATTCCATCCATAATAAGACAGTCCAGGCTTGCCTCCCCAGTTCATAACATCATTCTAGCCTCTCAAAGAGTGTCCACTAAGAAGGAGCAAGTTTTTCTACCATCAAACTTCAACTAGCAGCAATTTCCAATTTTCATGCAAGTAGACAGTCTCGATCCTTGTCTACCATTAGATTATGCAAAGCATTTATGAAGGGCATTTTCTTGCTGAGACCACCCACTGAAGATCCCTCCCCCACTGTAGGACCTCACTGTTGTACTGCAGATTTTATGTCAAGGACCATTCAAGCCAGCAGCTACTTGCAACTTAAAGTTTCCGTCATGGAAGACCATCCTTTTAGTAGCTATTACTTCGGCAAAGAGAATTTCTGAACTACAAGCATTATCTTCCAACCCTCCAAAAAAGAGAAACATCCACCTCCATACATAAGTTTTCACAAGGACAGGGTTTCTTTGCCTACCAATCCCTCTTTTATGCCTAAAGTAGCCACAGGAAACAATATTAACCAGTCTATTTAGTTACCAGTACTCTTTCCAAATTTTTCCAACAAAGGAGTCAATTCTACCATCCCCTTGATGTTCATAGACAACTACGTTTCTATATGTACAGAGCAAAGCACCGTAGGAAGTCAGGCCAATTGTTTATAGCTTTCTCTGCTAACAAGCAAGGTCGAGCGGTATCTAAAATCACAATGACAAAATGGATCACTGAATGCATCACTTTCATTTATTCCCAGAGATGCTTAGAACTGCCTTGACGTCCAAGAGTGCATTTAACTAGATATGCTGCTACTTCTGCCTTTTCTTGCAGAATTCACATTGATGATATTTGTACAGCAGCCACCTGGTCAATCAATCACACCTTATTGCGCACTGTAAATTGGATATTGTGTCCAGGAGCAGGGCTGCCTTTGGCTTGATGGTGCTCTGGCACATCCTTCCATAAAAGCCACCCAGGAATCATGTAGCTGGGGACTCTGACCCTATCGTTAGGAGGAATGAAGAGGACAACATCAGATTAAAAAGTTATGTCTTACCATAGCTTGGCGTCTGTGTTGTCCATCTTCAGTCCTCCTCACTTTTCCTACCCAACCACCCCCCTGCCCTATTTTTCTTGAGGATCTATGGAAGATGGCGGGACACCCAGGTCCTGTGTCTGAGCCTCAGCTGCCTTTCCTTCTATTCTGTCCTCATTTTTTGATGGATGTTGAATCAGTAAACTCAGTCTGAGGTGCTTGGGTGATTGTAGTGCATTATGGGTAAAAGTTAGGAGCTCGAGAGTCTGAGGGAAGTCTGGAAGATGTGGCTGAGCTGGCTCTGAAGATCTGATCCGAAACCCTATTGTGACGAGGAATGAAGATGAGCAGCACAGATGCCAAGGTATGGTAAGACATAACAATCTGTTTTTACCTGTGCACGTGTATGCATGCACACACATGCGGTATTGTTAGGTACACACAAAACTCATCTAGGTAGCAATAAAAATACAATTAACATCTAATTCTATTTCAGAATTAAGGCTTATAATACATCAGAAGCATTCAGACATTTACAGCTCCTAGGAGTCTGGTGGCCCCTTTACTCCAGACTTTGTGGATTTTGACATGGACTTAGTACTAGTCTCTGCCCTCAAATGCACCACTTCTAAAATCAGTCCTGCTCAGAAGGTTGCTGCAGGTTGTCCAGGGGGATGGGGATAGTGTGGTAAGTACTTTAATTTTCATTACAGTCAAACACTAGAGATGTGCCCAGGAAGTCCTTATAGCCTGTGTTGGTTCTGGAGACAGTGTGATAATTGTTTCTTTTACTTTTCTCACACACCTCAGAGGTGTACAAAGAAGGTTACTATAGCTTGTGTAGAGGCAATGTAGTGTATAATTGCAACAAATTGTAATACATTATTCTAAACATTACTTTTTCAGTTTCCTCACAATCACAAATCAGGCACGTATACTGGTGTCTGCCTTTGGGGTGTAGGGAGTGAGGAGTGCAAAGGCATGCTATGTATATGTATGACAGCAGTCACTTGAAATACATGATTGTGGCCATTTAAACATCTGCTTTCACCCCACTCTAACATCAGAAGCATGCACTGGCAGTGACTCTTTTTTTGTTTTTGTTATGGGGTGGGGGGGTGGGAGATGGGCAGTATTCTTAGATAAAATATGTGTATCCTCGCAACAAGTGTCTTGTTAGTTTATTGTGGGCTACTGTTTTGTCATCTTTAAACATTTAGCCTTGGCACAACTTATGTCTTCCTTGAAAAAAAAAAATAAGACCAAAATTATTTTCTTACTCATGATTTTTGATCAGGCCATCCCCTGGATTAAAAGGTTAGGAAAATGTTCTAAAATGCATCCCAGAGCATCAGTAATCCTATGGCTTCTGGGTGCCCTGGCATAATTGAGTTATTTCCTAAGTAATTGTTATTTTGCTGTCTTGGTCAGGAAATGCGTGCTGAAAGGATGCAAGGAAAACTAAAGTTGAACAGTAACACTGATATTTTTTTTCCTTAAAAACGAGTTCAGTTTAAACCATCATTGGATGAAAAGGTTGTGTGAAAAGGAAAAAAAAAGACTTTAAAATGCATTTCAGGTTATATCGAAAGTCTTGGCTTCTTGAAAAAGCTGAAAGTAAGGCAAAATGTGAAAAATAGAAGAAAATACTAATGTGCACGGTATGGGGAACACTGGAGGATATATATATATATATATATATATATATATATATATATATATATATATATATATATACATGTGTGTGTGTGTGTGTGGTTGGGGGGGGGTAAAAAAGAAGGCAGTGCTTAGGGCACCATTTCACCCAAGTCCAGTCCTTAACCGTTTTAATGTATCACTGTCACAAATAGATACCAGTAACTGTGAATGTCCCTCTGTGCAATGAGCCAACATATTGTGGTACACAGACCTGTTATAATTTAAGACATTTGTAGCTACAGTTCAGTCTGTGTGTACTACTCTAAAAACCAAAAGGTTACATAGTAGAGATGACGGATTCAGGTTGATAAAAAACAACCAAAGTGACATAAAATAAATTAAACCACAAAACAACAAACAATTCCCTGAAGCCAGTAAAAGAAACACACTCCAACACTGGTCTAGATTAACGTTCATTTAATATCTCCTTGAACTTTTCCTTCATTTAATATCTCGTTGAACTTTTCCTTCATTTTTATGCTTTGTACTACCAATACAGAATTCAAAGTTTTGCTATCTATATACAAGCTTGCTCAAATCAAATATATGCCTCTGTACAGAATTTTTTTTGTTATTTGTTGTATTTGTACTGTTATGTTATGGAACTTTTCTCCCCGGGTCTCCACTGTAAATGGACCTTGTTCCAGCAGGTCTTTCCCAGTAAACAAATAAAATAAAATAATCAGACCTAACATTTAGAACTGGAGTCATGACAGCACATGGTCCACTTGAGCCAATCAAACAATTTTGTGAACAGCTTGTAAATGTAAAGAAAGATTGTATCTAAAAATGTACTTAATGAAACAGGTATTGTACTCATGCAGTAAAACTCTGTGAAGCAATGAATGCATCAAAATTATACCACTCAATGTTCTATGCATTGTTTAGTTAGAAAAAAGACTTTCGAACAATGATTTTGTGTTGGCTCAAGTGGGTTATGTGATGTCATGACTCGATGTTTAAATGTTAGGTCCGATTATGTATTTTTATCTCCGAATTATTTTAACGATATATTAAATGAACAAAAGTGCTTAGTTAATCAAGACCAGTGTTGGAGACTGTTTCTTTTACTGGCTTCAGTGGAATTGTTTGTTGTTTTGAGATTCATGGTGATACTTAAACTGGAAGTGTGCAGGGGTTCTCAAACCTGAATTTTGCTGGGGGCCCCTAAAATGTTAACACGAGCCTTGCTCCCAGACGTCAGCAGAGCATGCATAGGATTGATTTCTGGACCTTGGAGTTGTGAAGCAGAGATCTTACAGTGTGACAGGCCTTAATGTTTAAGGAGCCTTGTAAATATTAAAAAGGTGCAGAACAAATTCTTCCTTTATGCTTTGCCATGAGTAGTTTTGTTCATTTTCCAATTTTCTACCTCAATTAGTCAAACAAAGTGTGTGTTTGTGTGTGTGTGTGTGTGTGTGTGTGTGTGTGTGTGTGTGTGTGTGTGTGTGTGTGTGTGTGTGTGTGTGCACGCGTGTGTGTGTGCGTGTGTGTGATCTTGCCCTTCATGGATGTTCACATATCTCAGAGATATTATGTACAAAGGACAAAGCCAGCTGGACAGATTGCCTATTTGGCTCTTTCTTGAAAGAGAACAGGGTTGCCTATTTTCGATGTGACTAGCTAACGGGCTTGTTTTCTTCTACATAAGTAAAATAAAACATTAGATCTGAAGTAGGAGATTCATTTGTCTGCAACCTGTGGGTTATGGATCCGATATCGGATCCGAACCGGCATGGTTTACCAGCTATGGATCCAAGCTCTCAGCTGCTCCCATCACCCATAATGCCCTGCTCTACCCTCATGACCTCAGATCTCGTTTGCCGCGCTGGTGACCAGATTGTGTTTCTAAGCTCTTCAGCTAAGTGCAGTTTTTTAGTCTTTAAAGTGCTAATTTTTGAAGTTTTGTGTGAAAGTTGTGTGGAAGTGTAGGTTTCTCTATTTCTTAATTATACTTTTAGTGTTTTAAAATTTAATTTTACTTATCCATCCCCTCGCTGGTAGCGTAGTGTGTGTTTGGGCCTGTTGAGTGGTGTTGTTACTTTGCTTTAACTCTAGTTTAAGTAACTTTTTTTTTTTTGCATTTGGGATGTCTGAACAACCCAAAGCTGTGTTCTCCAAGTGCTCTGAGTGTGGCCATAAGCTTTCCCCGGCTGATGGCCACACTCGGTGTGTTAGATGCCTTGGGGTTGAACACCTCACTTCTGGATGTTCCATTTGTGCAGGGTTCAACCCCAGGGCATTGAAGGAGCGGAGGTCCAAGCTTGTCTTGGCGGGTCTTTTGCCACCGGACTCGGCTCCGGCCTCCGCTCCTTCGGGGGTAACCGTTTCTACGGTTGTCTCCTCTCCGGCTCCCCCTCCTCCTCCTGGGACTCAACCTCCCTGTAGTGGTTCGGAGGAGAGGGAAGCTAGAAAGAAGGACCGGAGGGAGAAGCACCATAAGCGGCAGGCCGAGACCTCTGTTTTGGCCCCGCCAGCCAAGCGGGCTTCTCCTCTGGCCTCCTTGTCTGCTGGCTCTCCCCCTCCTCGGCTCCGGTCTCCAGTGTGTTTTTCACCGGGACCTGAGGAGGAGGAGACGCAATCTCCGTCGAGGCTATCGAGGAGGCACTCAAGGCCTACCTCGGTAGCCTCGTCGAGATCAACTTATAGCCTGTCAGACGCTGATCTGGACCAGATGATGAGAAGGTTCATCCAGGCCCAGATGCAGATGGGAGTGTTCTTGCCTCCCCCCCCTCTGGGGGGGGAGCTCGACCCCTTTTTTCAAGCCAATTGCTCCTTCTCCGACCCGCTACCCGGGTTCGGAGCAGTTGGAGCCGAGCAGCCGGAGCGGGGGTGGGCCGGCGCCGATAGTACTTGGTACCGGATCTGACCCTGCCCTCGAGTGTTTCGGATCCGACCTCTCGGAGCCTGGATCCGAGCGGATCAGTGCTCCTTCGGCGCCGTCTGTGTCGGAGCGCACTGTCCCTTCGGATCCGGCGCGGCCGGCTCCGATCCACTCGGATCCGAGGGGAGCCGATTGTCGGATCCTTTGGTCGAGGTCGGCTCCTTCGGCTTTTGATGTAGTGGAGAGGGCCCTGTTGAAGGTCTCCGGACCCCCGGCACTTGCTTCGGCTCCGTCCCGCGCTCCCTCTGCACTGGGTCAGGCTTCCACCATCCGGCCCTTGGGACAGCCCGCTCCTGTGCCCCAAGCTGTTCCCCTGGAACAGGTTACTGTTTACGAGGAGTCCTCTGACAGCCCCCCCGGAGGATGTTCCCCGCAAACATACGTGCAAAAGGAGGCACATTGACTCCCCCGAGTCTCTCACAGAAGACACGGATTTGGAGGAAGGGGAAGGCTCCCCACGGTCACCCCCCGAGGATGTCTCATTTGGAGACATCATGGAAATGCTCCGCATAAGGGGGGGGGTGGTCTGCCCCCAAGTCTTCCTCGGACGAGTCCGTGTTCTTGGAGGCATTTGAAGTGGGCACGTCTACCTCTTGGGTGTCCCCTCCTGCCGACCCCCTGGTGGACCTCATTACCACCAGGGCATGGAAGGAACCGGACACCGTGGAGCCAATCCCTAAAAGGCCCGACCGTATTCTCAGTCCTCCGGCTGACCGTGCCCATTGGAGTAAGGGGCCTCCGGTAGATGCCATGTTGACGGCGGCCACCAAGAGGGAACTTGCTCAGGAGAGTCCCTCAGTCCATCCCGAGCAAGGAGTCTCGGATGATGGACCGCTTGGGGAAGCGGATGTTTAGTTCAGCGACCTTCTCTGTAAGGGCGCTGAACTATCTGGCACACGTGATTAGGATGCAGCGCGATCTTATTAAAGAATACGCTGCATCCCCCCAGAGTCCATGTCGGAGGAGGACAAAGTGCTGCACTCCACCCGCATGGCCACTCTCAGGTCCGTCACCAATACCTCTATGCGGCTACTCTCCCATGCTACGGAAGGTGCCGCTAGAGCCGCAGGGGCAGGCCTAGTTACTAGACGTCAGGCCTGGCTCCGTCATTGCGATTTCTCAGAGCCCTTCAAGGCGTCATTTGCGAACGCCCCCTTCGATGGTTCTGCTCTCTTTGGCAAAACTGTTCGCGACACTTTGACCCAGAGCGAGAAGGACGGGAAGACGCTGTCTGCCGTCAGAATCCGCTTCTCTGCTCCACCAGAGGCCCTATTCTAGGAACCAAAAGGGACAGAAGAAGATGTGGTTCCGGAAGTCGCAGCAATCTCAGTCTGCTCCGCACAACCAGTCCTTCCGTGGCAGAGGAGGACAGGGAGGACGCCGCCCTAAGGGCAGAGGGGCTCCCAGGAATTTCGGGTCCAGAGAACCCTCCTCTGAACGGCCCGCGCAGCAGCCCTGAGGGGTTGCCCGGCTGCTCCACTCTGGAGGCAGTCGGGGGACGTTTTTCGGAGCACCTAGCGGCATGGGAGTCCATAACATCAGACCGCTGGGTCCTCCAGATCATATCCAGAGGATACCGCATACCCTTTCTTCATTTGCCAAAATTGAAGTCCCTCACCTCCGATTCCACTTTAGACACTCTGGCTTTGATGTCTATCATATTCCCCTCAAAAACAACACTTGAACTTTCGCACACGAGTTCTTTCTGTAACTGTAGAATGGATGCACGGACTCTATCGAGTACCCTCTCGTTTCTTTTAATAAGGATACCCAACCAGCTGATGGTACAATTTAACGAAACTGCCTTCCATTCTGCAGAAAGATCAGCCTCTTCCTCTCCGAACTCATAGGCAGGTAAGCGTTCCACCCTTAACCCTCTAGGGGTTATGTTTAGACTGATATATTTTTCTAACAGTTTAGTATCATAGAAAGTAGTCACTTCCTTTACCATCGCCTTTTCCAATTCGGTATATTTGGACGAACAGTCGGTAATAGCCCCGCTCCAAGGATCCCTGGATGCTAGTTTCTCATCCCTCTCCTTCCACATGGAAATAAAGTTCACTGGTTGGTTCGATTGCGGAATTCCTGACTCAGCGCTTGCAGAAGCATTCATCGACATTATAAATATACAAAAAACACTAATAGATACTAGTAGTATGATACTCCAGAACGCAACACAAGTGCACTGTAGTTGGTGAAGCAGACTTCTTTTATTGCATTCTGGTACCTCGGCCTTCGCCTTCTCAAGGAATACATTCATCTTGCATATCACCACACCTTTTATATCCTTAACCATGTGAAATTAACATAATTAAATGCAATCAAACAATTAATTGAACCATTCAACAACCATTGAGTGAACCTGTTTCGTGTGCGAAAGTTCAAGTGTTGTTTTTGAGGGGAATATGATAGACATCAAAGCCAGAGCGTCTAAAGTGGAATCGGAGGTGATTACACGTAAGAAAAAGAAGCTTATTAGAGATATCAAAGACCATGAATCAGGCAAGTTATTTTCATGGCAGTATAGCTTTAAAAGAAAGCGTGGAGCCAGGCGTGACGTCAGAGGGCCCGTCAGAGGCGGTTCAGTCGGGGATACTACGCTTTCCTCAGTCGACACGGAGTCCACAGGAAGGAAGAGCGTTTCGTTTGAAAATTTGAACTTGGAACAAGACGTGGACACCAGGGCTCAGGATGTCGTAGACAACTCCGGACAAAATTCAACGCAGAATTCAGCGCAGAATAAAGGAAAGGGGCGTCGCTTTCAGAATAAAAGCAGTAGAAGATGATGCTCGTTTGGTTGGACATAATAACTTTGACTCTACCATCTCCAGTTTTTCTTATGCCAGGGATGTCGCACAAGAGGATTTCTTGTTATCACACATCAATGAGACTGCTAGTAACTCTCTATTATCATCTAGGGAAGGTGTGTCTGGTCGTATTTTGAATTATTCTGACTGGGATATTACTGTTGAATGCAAAAATGTGCTGTATAAGGGGCCTAAATTTGTTCCAACACGTTTCCCTTCTCTATCGGACATTCTATTAGATGTCAAGCATTTTTGCAGAAAATTGCACTTAAGGGTATTTTTTGAAGAAAATAGAATGGAAAGGGAAACTGAGATGGGAACGGAAACCAGATTGAATGACACTATTGACTCTATCCTGGACAGTTCATTAATGGACATTTCTTTGCACCAGAATGATTTGGTAGATATTTTCACTGAAGAAGAAAATGCATTAAATGTGAATGATGATGGGTTTGACACGGGTTATGGCAGATTTGACGTGCCAAGAATGCCCCATGATAGCAAATTCAATGCGCCTAGAAGTAGTGTAGCTTTACAGGTTTTTGAGAAAACTTTATTCAGGCAGCTAGAGTATGAACATGAAAAGTTTGTAAAAAGTAAAAAACTGTATAATTTGAACAAGAATGAATGGTATGCTCTATCAGCTATGAAAAAATGTAATAAACATCTAGTTTTTACCCAAGCCGACAAAGGGGGTAACTGGGTGATTTTACCCAGAGATAGGTACAATATGGCGGCACTAGAGCTCTTAAATGATGATAAGATCTATACTAGGTTGGTTTCTAATAAGCTAAAGGATTTCAATTTTGCATTATTAGAAGTCCTAGAAAGAGGTGAACGGTTAGGATTTTTTACATCCAAAGATGTGAAAAGGATGTATATAGAGAACCCAAGGAATGCTAGGTTTTTTATTATTCCTAAAGTTCATAAAGATTTAAGAAATCCACCAGGTCGCCCCATAGTTTCAGGGAAGGGCTCATATTTGCAGAACGTAGGAATTTTCTTGGATTCAGTGTTAAAACAACATTTACATAAGGTACAAGCCCATGTCAAAAACACCAGTGAAGTAAGTGAAGATATGAGAAATATGTTCTGGGAGCAAGATTTTTACTGGGCAAGTGTAGATGTAAAGTCGTTGTACACAAGCATCAATAAGTATTGGGGTTTGGTGTCTATAGAAAAGATGTTGGGGGAAGGCCCGAGAACCAATTACATTATACAACTTTTGGAATTCTGTCTAACTCATAATTGTTTCGAGTTTGAGGGAGAGTTTTTTCTGCAAAAAGAAGGGACAGCTATGGGGGCACCTTATGCACCCTCATATGCTGTCCTTTTTATGGCTCATTTTGAAAATTCCTTCATTTATACAAACAATTTTTTCAGGACGAAGGTGGTTAAATATAAAAGATACATAGATGATCTTCTTTTTTTGTGTAGGGGGGATCCCTCAGATTTTGATATATTAATTTCAGAAATTAAGAAGAATCCATGCGGTTTGGATTTCACGTATACCAAAGGGGGCAAGAGTATACAATATTTGGATGTTGAATTCTATGTAGGATTTAATAATAGGATTCAGTTTAAACCTTTTTATAAAGAGACAGCCGCTGATAATTTTTTGCATGCTTCCAGCATGCATAGCGGGTCCCTATTAAACTCTTTACCTTTAGGGGAATTCAAGTGTATTGGGGTAAATATTTCTGAGCTGACTATGGTGGGAAATGAATTTGACAAAATAGAAAGCAAATTAAGTCTGAGAGGTTATCCAGTGGCTATTATTAAATCAGCCAGAACAAAGGTTGAGAAGGAATTGGGCCTGATAACCCCTGAATGTTTGGATTGTTCTGATAGGAAAACAGATAGAAATAAGCATTTAAGTCCTCACGTTTTTAAAGGAAGTGGGTCAGAAAGTAGTGAATTAGAATCTAGCAAGCAAGAGAAGTTATTTTTTGTTACTAAGTTTTCCCATTTTTCTGAGATCTTAAGGGAAACAGTTCTAAATTTGTGGCCAATAGTTTTGGGGGATGACAGAGTGGGGAATTTTTTCCCCAGTAAAATCATCTTTTCGTATGGCAGATATCCCAATTTAAAAGAGATTTTGAACACTAGGCACAGTTTGGGAGAAAATACCAGAGCAGAAAAGGTAGGGACATATAGATGTGGCAAGTGTAAAATTTGCAGCAAAGTCAGGAATCTAGATGGTACAAAGATCAACAATGTGAGTTACAAAGCTTTAGAATATTATGATTGCAATTCGGTTGGAGTAGTGTATATCATAGGGTGTGGTTGTAGCAAGCAAAAATGGTATATTGGTCAAACTACCAGAAAAGTAAAATTGAGAATTATGGAACATTTGGGCGACATCAGGCATAAAAGACTGGAGAGCCCTGTGGCTAAACATTTTTTGGACTTCCATAAAGGGACATCAGAAGGATTTATATATTGTGTGTTAGGAAGGCCAATAAATGCAGAGGGCGATGCAGGATTTCACAATAGACTATTGGAAATGGAGTCCAAATTTATTCTGAATTATAAAACTCACTTTCCTAATGGTATGAACCTTGAAATATGAATATTGCACATTAAAAAGCAATCAAGGTAAAGATAATTTGGCAAAAATAAAAACATAAAAATTCCTACAATTTTATATCTAATAAAATAAAAGAAAAATTAAAAATCTAATATTTAAAACCACATTTATAAAAAAGTATATTTTTATATATATTGTTTGGTATAGATTCATAGAGCTATACATGGTGTCATATATTATTCATTATAATGTTAAGAATCAAATTTCATTCATTATATCAGTGTTAAAGCATATAAAAATGCATTTTTGTATTTAATGTTTATTTAAAAAGTTTTTTTGAAGTTTTTAGGTATTAATATATGGGAACAATGTATTTGATAATGTTCTTAGCAATGTTCATTAAGTTATTTAAACAGGTTCACTCAATGGTTGTTGAATGGTTCAATTAATTGTTTGATTGCATTTAATTATGTTAATTTCACATGGTTAAGGATATAAAAGGTGTGGTGATATGCAAGATGAATGTATTCCTTGAGAAGGCGAAGGCCGAGGAACCAGAATGCAATAAAAAAAGTCTGCTTCACCAACTACAGTGCACTTGTGTTGCGTTCTGGAGTATCATACGACCTTTCCTTAGTTCTCCAGGCCTTGACCGCCCCCCCCTTCGAACCGGCGGCTACGGTAGATCTGAAATTCTTATCCTTCAAGACCGCCTTCTTAGTAGCCATTACTTCGGCCAAGAGAGTTTCAGAGCTTCAAACATTATCAGCTAAACCTCCTTACTTGGTCTTTCATCCGGACCGTGTTTACCTCAGGACCAACCCGTCCTTTCTTCCTAAGGTAGCTTCTGAAGCAAACATTAATCAATCCATTAACCTCCCTGTCTTCTTTCCTAAATATGAAAACAAAGGTGAATACAAGCTTCACTCCTTAGATGTTCACAGGCAACTTAGATTTTATCTAAACAGGACGGCTGGTCATAGGCAATCCGACCAGTTGTTCATTTCCTTTGCTAAATTTAATTTGGGCAAACCAATTTCTAAAGTCTCATTATCTCGCTGGATTTCACAATGTATTTTATTGGCTTATCAAGCTTGGAAGGCCCGCACGAGAGGGTGTACATGCCCATTCAACCCGGTCAGTCTCTACCTCGGCAGCCTTTAAGGCTAGGATTCCTCTAGATGATATTTGTGCAGCAGCCACGTGGGCTTCATCTCATACTTTTATTTCCCACTACAAGTTGGATCTTACATCTAGGGGTAGAGCATCCTTTGGCTCCGCGGTGCTCCGGAATATCCTTCCATGATGGCCGCCCAAGATTCAGGTAGCTGGGGACTCTGTCCCACAGGTTGCAGACAAATGAATCTCCTACTTCAGATTTAGAAGTTATGTACTCACCGTAACGTTCCATCTGAGTAGGTGTATTCATTTGTCTGCAGCCATCCCACCCTCCTATCCCCCTGGCCTTTCAGTTTCCTGCATATGATGTCTTACCCTTTTCAGGGTGTTCTTGCTGTTGGCAAACTCGATCTGAGGTCATGAGGGTAGAGCAGGGCATTATGGGTGAGGGGAGGAGCTGAGAGCTTGGATCCATAGCTGGTAAACCATGCCGGTTCGGATCCGATATCGGATCCATAACCCACAGGTTGCAGACAAATGAATACACCTACTCAGATGGAACGTTATGGTGAGTACATAACTTCTAATTGTGGAGGGTAGGTCTGACTCTCTTATATTTCTAGTACTGTTTGCACTTATGAGTGTTGGAGGCTGACACATTTTTATTGTAGAGTAGTCTTTGTTATTACATTTCTGCAGTGGATATTATAGACCAGCATCAGTTATGGAGCCTAAAAGCTACACTGTTTTTATAATCTTGTATTACATAAATACAGTATATATAAAACCTGTAGTAGTAATCATTATGATGTACTTAGTGCAGTCATGTGGTATCTCACTATAGCAGTTCTTGTACAAATAATAGATTAATTAGTGCAGAATAGGTTTTCTTTCTTATGCCTCTGATGTTCTGTGCATACTGATTCTGGTAACCCTTATAACTGTTCTTCGACATTGTCGGTGTTGGTTACTAACTTCTAGAGGTAAACCATAACCTCTGTATTTAGTAGTGGTTTCATATTTATTATATGAAACACATACTTCACAAAACCAGTGTGCCACACAATCACAGCCCTTAAGGCAAAATAACATACCCAACACACTAGTAATAGGTGACTCTATAGTCAGGCACATTGACGTCCCACTCACTAGGCTGAACAAGGAGAAGGTTACTGTTAGCTGCCTGTCAGGTGCCAGGATCTGCCGCATAACACAAGCACTCAGGTCACTCCAGAACAAGTACAAATATGACTCTGTCATTGTCCATGTTGGTGTGAATGACCTGAGCCGTACCTCCCTGGACTACATGAAAAGAGACATGGAGGAGCTGTCTGATCACGTAGCCCAGGCCGGTATGACCCTGACTCTGAGTAGCATCCTGCCCTCACCAAGAATGATACCACGGTATAGAGAAAAAAATTATCAATTTCAACAATTGGCTAAGCTTCTGGTGTCATTCAAAGGGGATCCAGTGTCTGTCAGCCTGGGATGACATGCTCGACAAGCCACGCTGTTTTGCTAGAGACAGCTTGCACCTGTCACCCTTAGGCTTTCAAATACTGGCCAAGGCTCTTGCCACCCCCATAATGCCTTTTTTAGGCAAGGCTCAAACGACAAACCCACCGCCGCAAATAGCATAAGGAACAAAAAACTGAGGGTAATGCTACTCAATGCCAGAAGTCTAAACCACAAAATGCATGCATTCTAGGCACTCCTCAGTATGGAGAAAATCGATATATGTGCAGTAACAGAAACCTGGTTTAAGGCTCCAGAGAGCACCCCAGCACTACCAGCTACAACTCATACCATACATTTCGGCCACAAAACCTGGACCGAAATACAAAAGGCGGAGGAGTATCCATATTCATCAAGGATACCCACACCTCCAGGTTAGTGGCACAGCACGATGCTTCAGAGATCATCCACGTGCAACTAACAATGGGCAAAACTGCTATTCAAATTATAGCTTGCTATAGGTCACCCACCATGTCCCAGGACCCCCACTCCGGATTCCTGGAAACACTGGGAAACATAAAGGTCCTACCAAACACCCTGATATTGGGTGATTTCAATTACCCAAACATTAACTGGGAGAACTACTCAAGTACTAACTCCCTTGCCCAACATTTCCTAGAATTCATAAACTCAAACGCCCTGGATCAACTGGTCAACACCCACAACAGAGGTGACAACATATTGGACCTGGTCATCACCAACATGTTCCACACGGGAGGTCAACCCATCGCTGGTTAGATCTGACCATAAACTAATCACTCTGGATATCCACATTCTGCCACCACCCTGGTCAAAGAAACCACTGTGAAAAACTTTTCAAATGCAAACTTCATGTTACTTAAGACCGAGGTGGGAAGTTTCAAATCCCCCATGCTAAAGGATAACACTGTTCAAGCTGCAAAATCCTTTACTAATGCACTCTACGGGCAAAGAGTAAAATCCCAAGAAGGGAAGACATCCCTGATCAGTATCAGCAAGAAACTACATTCCCTCATAAAATCATCCAAGGCTAGCTTCGAATGAAAAATTGCCATGGACTCCAAAGATAACCACAAGGCATTCTTTAGCTATGTCAAGAATCTAAGTGGCAATTCTCAGATCTGCTCGGAGTTAGTGCAAAATGGCACAAAATACACTGAACCGACCGATATAACCAACATCCTGGCAGACAGGTTCAGTGCAAACTTCACCCCCCTCTCACCCCCAAAAGGGCCCATAACTATACCAGGAGAATGTAGTCCCCTGAAATCACAGACACTCAGGTTAAAACAGCCCACTCCAAAGCCAAAAGCACAGCATCAGTGGGACCGGACGGTGTCCCAGGCTGCATTCCACACGAGCTCAAAGATGAACTAACCCCTCACCTAAACACACTGTTTAAACTAAGCCTCTCCACAGGCTACATGCCCACAGAGTGGCGCACAGCAAAGGTTATTCCACTGCACAAAGGTGGAGCCACAATGGACACCGGGAACTATCACCCTGTAAGCCTGACTAGTGTGGTCTGCAAAGCTATGGAGCGCATCATCATGGATCTCATTAACAGAGACACTGGAAACCTCGAAACACTGGACCCTACCCAGTTCAGCTTTGTTAAGGGCAGATCATGCCTCCTAAACCTGGTGGACTTCTTTGAGACAGTTTCCAAGGCTAAAGACGAGGGAAAGGTGGCCCACAAAGCCTACCTAGGCCTTGCAAATGCCTTTGACACCATTCCCCACTCAGGTATTATAGACAAGCTCACCAGCCTGAAAATAAACCCCTACGTCATGAGATGGGTTGCCAACTGGCTCACGGACAGAACCCACATGGTAAGAGTTGCGGGAGCTAGGTCTGACTCTAAACTGGTTACAAGTAGCGTTCCCCAGGGCTCAGTCCTAGGACCCTTCCTGTTCGGCATATACTTCTCAGAGGTACAGGCAAGCACTGGAGGACTATGGCTGACCAAGTTCGCAGACAACTGCAAACTAGGGGTTATAATTGACACATCCTCCAAAAGGGTCTCACTGAGACAGATACCTGGTGTCATAACCATGGCCTCACGCTAAATGCCAAAAGGTGCATAGTCATCCCCTTTGGAAAAAACAAAGTACCCACAAACTACCACATAGGTGGTAGCCCCCTAAATATGGAAGACGTAATAAGGGATCTGGGGACCCTAGTAGATAGTAACCTCTCCTTTGATAATCACATTGCCAAAGTGGTTAGAAAATCCTTCTGTGTGGCCCACCTAATCACAAAAGGGTTTGCATCCAGATCGAAAGAGGTCATTGGGCCCCTCTATGCATCACTCATCAGATCCATCATAGAGTACAATGCCCCATTTGGGATGTACCTTACAAGACACCTGCAACAACTGGAAAGACCACAGAAGTACCTCACCAAGAGGATCACTGGCCTCAAGCAGATGCCCTATGCAGCTCGACTGAAGAAACTCCAGCTGTACTCGGTTGCATACTGCCTACTCAGAGGTGATCTCTGCCTGACACACAAGGCCATGTTCAACCCAGAATTGATGGACATGCTCCACCTTAAGAAAACTATATCCCCTCGAGCCACACACTCCAGGGATCTAAACCTCACCACAACAATAAATAGGACGTGCTGGAGGGATAGATTCCTGTCCCAGAGACTTCCCATGCTCTGGAACAAGGTTCCAGTCTACATTAGGCAGAGCTCCTCGCTAACCCTCTTCAAGAGAAACCTTGATGAGTGGGTGGGAAACAGAAAGTTTACCCGAAGGATCACTTCAATGGCTCTGCTGGACAGAGGCACAGGGAACTAATCTAAGGGGGTGTCGAAAGCCTTTGGGCAGATAGCCTAGTACCTGCCTACCTATATAGTGTAATATTTGGTTTGTGCTGTTTACATATCTTTGTATGTGAAACATTTTACATTTCCCTGAAATGGCAGGTGTTTTACCTTAGCTTCTTTTTCTTTGGCCTCTTTAGTCTGCCACTAGGGAATTTGTTTATAAATCTTTTTGTTTGCTTTTTCCAAGTTGCAAAAAATAAAATAAAACATACAAAGTTTAAGTAAGCATATAAATTGCATTGTCTTATAGTCAGGATATCCCAGGACAGCAATAGCTAGATGCACGCAAGAGGTTGTCTGAATAATGTAGATTTCTTGACTTTGGGCTGTAGTTGCAATGATCATATGTGAATCCTAACACTGTAGTTATCTTATTTGTGCATCTCTTGTTATTGGGAGTTATCAAGCAACTGTAGTTTTTGCAGTCAGGCAGTGAGGCAGAGTTTTACTCAGTGCCTTACCAATAGCCTGTTTTAAAAGTACCCAAGTCAGTGCAGGACCTGTTTTGCACATAATATTTAAGGTAAGAGTTTAGGAAAAGTTCGATCACATTACAAAGCAACAGAGTATTAAGTCAGGTTCTTCTTATGGCAGAGAAGGAAAATGTCTGGAGATCAGCCCTTGACTTGTTTGAGCTGAATAGATACTTCAAAGTCTGACAGTCTAAAATGCTAACTGCTGTTACTATCCATCCTCTGTTGTTTAAAGAAACCTTGTTGGCCACAGTAAACCTAAAAAATGTTTATTTACATGTTCCTGTTTTCCAATTCACATAAGGTTTCCAAGATTCCTAGTGGAGAATCAGCATTTTTAACTGATAGTCTTCTCTTTTAACCTTACAGCAGAACACGGGATGTTCTACAAGTGCCTAGCCCCAGTTGTAGTGTCATGCAGCATGGAAATGTAAGACTTAGACCGGTTCCCTTCATAGGTGCCAGAACCATAGTTTGAGGGGGCTAGCACCCCCCCCCCAACACACAATAAATGAAATCCTGAACTGTGCCCTTGGCTCCAGGATTATCTGTTTCATTTACAAAAAAAAAAAAAAAAGAACAAAATAAGCAGTTACCATTAACTTCAGTGCATGTGCATGCTTGACTAGGCTTATACGTCAGTGCATCTGTAGAAATGTGCTGTAGTACGTGCATGCAGGTGTGTGTGTGTGTGTGTCAGTATATGTGCACCTGAGTATGCATGCATGTAGGCATGAGTGCGAATATGTGTGTGTGTGTGTGTGTGTGTGTGTGTGTGTGTGTCTGCGCACGCATCTGCCCAAGTGTGTGTGATCATGCATTGCTGTTAGATGCAAGTCTCCTGGGACCATGTGCCAGTGCATACCAATCAAATTAAACAATGAATTGTCAAAAATGTGATTTTTTTTTTCTTTGTAATATTTATTTATTTTTTTTTTACATTCATTTAATAGCTGCCCTCCAGTAAACAAGTCAGTTTATACTATAATACCTAGAAGCCTATGTCGATCATGAGGGGAGACAGGCATTCCCCTAAATCTTAAGATTTACCTGTTACCACCCCAGCAAGAGGTTCCATGCCTTAAAGGCCTATCCTACTCACTCACAGGGTTATGCTAAAAGTAGTGAAACCTCTTCTTTGGAAAAAACAAGAATGTGCTTTATGTTTACTGAAGGTTTGATAGCCTTTCTAGACCTTCCTTTATAGAAAAATGACATTTCAGACTTCGAATGGCAGACCATGTTCTTATTACATATTAATACTGTACAACTAAAGTACACCAGATTCCAAGACTGACATTCCAAGCATAATGGACATCTCAGGAGAAGTGCTCCATCTGACCATTCTAGCCAAGCAACATCATGTTAGACTTCAGCATTTTGAGGTCACAGAGCAGAGACCAAGCAAAGTTCAAATGATAGGCATGAAGCCAAAACTCTCACTTTGCTCAGATGCATTGTTTTTTTTGAATAAGAACTATAAAACTCCACTATCTGGCTTTAAAGGTTGGCTTAATCTTGGGAGTCGGGATATTCTGCAGAATTCTGGACAGTTGAAAAGAATGGTGCATGTGAAGTAAGTATTTTTTTTTTTCATGATCAGCCAGATAATTTCTGCAGTATTTATGGATATGTGTGAAGCAACCTGGAATGCTTTTATGTGTGGCAACTTGTCCATGACCATCAGACCTCATGATTATAATGGCTAGATGGGGGCTGGGCATACCTCTCCACTGTTACTGATTTTGGCTCAAAACTTTGTTCTGTCCCTCCTAATGCTGAGTAAAACTGGTAATTTGGAGAGAAAATGTGGTAGATTACACACAAAAAATAATGGTAATAATTAGAGTTATAGATGTGTGCTTCAGAAAATGCATGTTATTTCACATTTCTCAGTCTGTCAACTCTTCATGTTAACTGTACTAATATTTTAAAAGCGTCCATAATTATTTTTGGACTTGCCCTCAATTCTTTTTAGAGGTAAGAAGTTGAGAACTATAGGGCTGGGACTGGATGGATGAAAGTAACTCAAGCTTCTGCTGGTTGCTCACAGGACTCGTGTGCATTTGTGAGATGTAAGATGGTCTACTAACTTGACCCATGAAAAGCAGACAATAGGCATATCTGGTGGGGATGCGTATGGAGGAAAATGACTAGCTGTCTGCTGTTGTTTGCTTATTATTCTGGCTTCGCAGGCCTAGTGTGATATGTGTGAAGCAACTTGGAATATTTTAATCTGTGCCAACTGTTTATTTGAAACAAAGGTGAAATGCATTACGTGACCATCCTCTTATCGTAATCGGACATCTGAATTGTATATAAACATGGCTATAACTGCACGGTGGGGGTTGTCTGGACCATCTTGTCACTTGCTCAGTTTGTAGTCATTTCTTAAAAAAAAGTGTTAAAATGCATCACAAGCTATCCAGACCTTCAG
Source organism: Protopterus annectens (assembly GCF_019279795.1). Taxonomy (NCBI): domain Eukaryota; kingdom Metazoa; phylum Chordata; order Ceratodontiformes; family Protopteridae; genus Protopterus; species Protopterus annectens. The sequence goes on along the minus strand of NC_056732.1, from coordinate 606,267,897 downwards.
AGTTTCTGAGGGGAGGGGTTAGTGGCCCCCACATACCAAGGCTGTATAAGTGGATTTTGACACAGACTTAGTAGTGGCCTCTGCCCTGAATCCCACCTGGTGTAACCCAGCTCTCAACAGAGGTGTACGCAGAATCTGGTCACTGTAGCTTGTGTGGGGATCTGGGGATGCTGTCATTATTTCTTTAACTTTCCTCCCAAACCTCAGAGGTCAGTATCTTGTGTTGGATTGTGGACAATGTGGTCATTATTTCTTTAGGTTTCCTCACAAACTTTAGAGGGCTGCACAGTAGGTCCCTAAGCATGTACAGATGCAGTGTACTGTTTAAAAGTTAGTTGGAAACATTATTATAATTATTTTTTTTCATTTGCCTCACAATCAAACAGCAGATGTGTATACAGGTGGCTTTCTTTTAGGGGAGGGTAAACCTGCATTCTCTTTATATGTGTCTGGCAGCAAATATATTATCTTTGTTATTTTTCCAGTTTTGTCCATGTCTGACATTAGGAGAGAACACAGAAGTTGGCTGCCTTTTGCGTGTAGGAATGAGGAGGCATGCTGCATATGATAGCAGCAACTTGAAAAAATGACTGCGACCATTTGTCCCTTAATTTTCATCTAAATTTAATGCCAGATTGGGGGCACACGTAAAGTGACTATCTCGTTTAAGGTGGTATAGGAAGGCAGGTACTATTTCCAGATATTATTTATGTATCACAAACATTTGGCTTCAACATTTATTGTGCACTGCTATCTGGTTAGCTTTGAGCATTAAGCTTTTGATGCAGCTCATTTAGTTTTTGAAATAAAAAGGTACAGTTGAATAGTTTTCCTTACACATGGGTTTTGTTCAGGCCATCATTGAATCAGAATGTTGGAAAAAGCTGTAAAATGTGTCTGAGTATCTGTAACCCCCATGGCTTCTGGTGCCATGGAGTCTTTTCTACTAATACTCCAGTGAGAGGTATGCTCATATCGAAGAGTCTATTATCAGTTTGCCAAAAAGATGTTACACTCTACAAAACAAAACAAAACAAAAGTGGACTTAACAAGTGGTCATGTCCTAAAAATGTCATATTACCTCAACACATGAGAGATGTATTCTCATTTGAAGTTAGGGTGAAATTCTGGCAAAAATGGTCTTTGTAAATTGATTAATGCAACTTTTACACAGCTTTCTTTTCTTAAAAATGAACAAGAATGAAGAAACAAAAACAGGGGACTTCTGTTTACTTAAGTATCCTTATTACACTTGAAAAGTAACTGAGAAAGCTTTACTATATAGCATGCAAGTTATGTCACGCATTATAAAAATACTACTGTTAAGAACATTTTTTTACTTGCAGTTAACTTTTCCTTCCTCTCTCCTAAATGTTCTTCCAAACATTAATGACAAGCCATTGACATGGTCAACCATGAACTTTTCATTCTTTCTCTAAAATCTATTTCCCTCATTAAGCACATAATCCAGTGGTTCCAGTCCTACCTGACTGGTAGACAACAGGCGGTACTTTGGCAGGGCAAACTCTCCAGCCAGCTACCTCTCACACTTGGTGTCCCTCAAGGTTCCATACTAGGTCCACTACTCTTCTCTATTTTTATCAACAACCTTCACACTGCTATCCCTAAGGCTACCTGTATTCAATATGCAGATGATTCCACTCTGATCTACTCAGTCACCTCCCCATCCGAACTGCAAATCCTAACCCAAAATACATTTAACACTATTGAGAACTGGCTCACCAACCAACGCCTACTGCTGAACCCCAATAAAACTAAATTTCTACTCTTCACCCCCACTAGTAGATCTACCACACTTTCATTCTCTGTAATGTCTAACAATGGTACCACTATCTCCCCAGATCAACACACCAAACCTCTAGGGGTTATCATAGACAATAACCTCAAATTTGACCTACAGGTCAACAAAACCATGCCAACCATCAATAAGAAGCTTGGATCACTGTATAGAAACAAGGCATTTTTAACCCTACTGGCTAGGACTGCAATCACCCGGTCACACCTACTCTCTACTCTTTTATATGTCTCGCCAGTACTCTCAAACCTCAACAAATCCGAACTAGATAAACTGTCCCATAGCTACAACCATATTGCCAGATTCGCCACTGGCTCCACCTGTAGAACCCACCACTGACAGAACCTGAAACAACTAGAGTGGTTAGAACTGCCCAGCTTAATTCAATTAAATCAGCTCTTAATAGCGCAGAAAATTCTGTACCACCCTGAGGATACCCCCTCACTTATAAATATTATTAAGCCATATAGCAATCTGAGATCCCTACAATCATCCAACAAACTACTGGTCCAAACCCACAAAGCTAATAACTCTGCTGGTGAATACCTGTTTGCCAACTTTGTTGGCAAAACCTGGAATTCGTTGCCAAACTATAATCCTACAATCCTCCAAAAGTCTCTTAAAAAAAAAAACCTCAAACAGTATCTCAAAGTGAACTGGCTTTGCCTATGTACCAACCCTGATTAAGTTATAAACTGAAAGCATAATCTGTAAATATCATAACATGCAACTACGTCACCAAGCTCTATATCCAATCTGATGTCTCTTGCTTTTAATTGTGTCTGTCCATGAGAATTGTGAGTCCCTACTAGGGAATACTACTAAACCATTGTACATAATCACTTTGTTTTATATTTTCTAATGTTATCTAACTTCTTGTGCAATCTATGTAAGTTTGTCTATTTGGAGCTTTTCTCCACGGGCCTCCACTGAAAATGGACATGTATCTAGTTGGACTATCCCGGTAAACAAATGTAAAATAAGTAAAATAAAATAAATAAATCAGTAGGGCATATGCTTTGGCGACCCCTACAATTTTAACAAATTCCAAACAGTCCAGTAATTCCTGCTGTGGAATACCAGTCCAGTTACTTATTTGTGCTTTCATAAAATGAATACAGTCAGTTCCTTTCAGCTTCTCTGGTAGAGCAGAAAATCTCAGGTTTCCTCAATGTGCTGTGTACTCTAATTCTATTATTTTTTGAAGCACCTCTTCTTGAGCAGCTCATATTCAGCAAGACATTTATTCATTTTGACCTCTGATTTTTGCAGTTTTGTCACCACATCTTAATATCTATTTAAAGCTTCTTCAATTTTTTCCAGCCTTTTGTTGCTTGAGTTGATATACTCCTTCAGTGTTTTATTTTAATCTGCTTTGAGTACATTTGACCTATTTCTTCATCTATATTACTGGAAGTCATGTCTTGCATGAAAGCTGGAGCTTACACTGCCTTTTGCTGAACAGCTGCAGGATTCTTCAAAGTTACTGTTTTCTCCTCACCTTTTGTGATTTATTTTCTTTCAGGTTCTCTAAATTTTTTTTTTTTTTTGCTGGCTGTGAATTCCCCTCTCTGGACCAGTAATCAAGGAGCCTGAATCCTCACCACTGACACTGGAGAGGGACATTCACTTGGAACAAAAATGGATGCACCCAGTATTTCCAGGTTCTGCTGTCTGCATCAAGCACACTTTTCCTTAAGAACACACAGAGAAAACACTCAGTCCAGGATCTGGATTCCACTACCTGTCTCCCTCCAGGTCCCCAGTAAGACTCCCCACGAGTACAGCTGTACGGTTGAGACCTCAGCCGAGTGCCCAAGGCAAGTTCTCCAGCACCCTGTCTGTGAAACCAGTGCTACGTGCCCCTGCTCCAAGTAGCTGACATGCACACACTTTGAGATTTGATTTTCACACACACACACACACACACACACACACACACACACACACACACACACACACACACACACCTGGGAAAGGCTGGCACAGATTTACTAGCTATTCCCCCTTCTGCCCAGACTATAATGTAATTACATTGTGACCAGACACCCCAAAGCCAGCTACTTTAAGGCTCTTGCAGGGGTACCCAATTATACTGAGTGAAATTAATATTAATACAAATGGTAATGTTGACCAAACAGCAAGGCTTTCAGGAATGGCCACATTGTCACCAGTAGATACAAGTACTCTCAAAGGTTAAAATATTCTCTAAAGGACCAGCCACAATGAAAAGTTTAAATATATTCAATAATAATAAAAAGAACATGAAAATACTAAATATCTATTTACAGTAAACAGAATTTCAATCATAAGAAATATTAAGAATAACACAGGTGGACAGGTTCACACAGTTACAGAAAGAACAGTACTTAACTAATCTCACTGTATTTTCCTGACTCATCTAAAGAATTATTATTCCCTGGTTACTTACTAGAGCAAGCCAAGATGAAATAGGTGAGAGATCCTTCTTTGTCAGGTTACCAAAACAGAGTGCTCTGAGGCTCCAGTCTCACCACCTACTGTTAAACATTAATGTTAAGTTGTCTATCTCGCCTTCATTCTTGCTGGATGGGTTCGGAGCCGATCCTTGGCTCCAACTCGGCCAATACTTAAGTTCGAGAGCTAATTCCACCGGCTCGAGGCTCCCCTATATCCCACAATGCTAGGCGGTAACTACTCAGATCTCGTTTGCTGCTTAGTTGATGAGGTGCTTTTCTACCGGCTCTGGCAGGTTAGTCAAAGATTTAATTCTAAAATCTTCAATCTTAGACCCCTAGTACTCTTTTTTTTTTTCACTAAAACCTTTAGTTTTAAGTACCCCTTTCCTGGTTCGACAACTTTGTTGCCCTTAATTCCTTCTTTTATTTACCACTTTAGTTTTAGGCCTTAGGCCCCTTCTAGTCCCCTTGTGTGACTGGTATTTTATTTTTAATTAAGGCCTGTGTGTGTGTGTGTGTTTTTTTTTTCTTGGACCTTTTATTATGTCTAAGGAATCGAAGGTCTCAGGCTTCAAGAAGTGTGACTCGTGCTGTCAGAAAATGTCTCTGACAGACGGTCACACTTCTTGTGTGTATTGCCTGGGACCTTTGTACCTGCAGGACTCTTGTGCTGTTTGCCATGGTTTTAGCCCTAGAGTCCTGCAGGAACGCAAGAATAAATTAATCTTACGTGGCTTATTAAAGCCTGAAGACCCCCCGACTCAGTCTGTGTCGGGGAAGCCTTCTAAAACTTCCAAACAGTCGGCTCCGGTTTCTGAGTCGACTTCTGGAAAGGTAAAGTCTGCTTCGACATCGGCTCCGGCTGGAGCCGATGTTTCCAAGCCTCATACTGTTACCTCGGCTCCGGCTGGAGCCGAGGTTGATAAAACTCCGTTGGCTCCGATACTCTTATCGGAGCAACATTCTAAGAAGAGATCTAGATCCCCCTCTATCGGCTCCATGCACTCGGCACCAGGATCCCCTCTTCTTTCTGAACGGAACCATAAAACACATTCCTGATGGTCTTCCAGGCTATCTGACCACGATTTGCAAAGGGTAGTGAGTAGACTTCTCAAGTCCGAGGCACTGGCCCAAATGCTGCATAGCCCAACTCAGCAGTCAGTGGCTATTTCCGTTCCCCAATATATTCCTCCTCCGACTCCTTTGAGTTCGGAGCCAGGGCTTGTTGGAGCCATGACTGTCGGTGCATCGGATCCAATACCTTCCCTTTCGGCTCCGTCATCTGCTCCGATCTCCTCCTTGGAGGGATCTCGGCGCCGGGCTTCCCTCATCGTCTCCGAGGGGGCGAGTGGCATCGGACCCTTGTCCGACCCCGCTCTCCCTCTCGGGGCTTCGGCGCTGGTGAGTTCGGCTCCGACATCGGCTTCGGAGCCGTCCCTGTCGGTGCCGGGGGGGGGGTCCTTGTCTCTTCGGAGCGGGGACCTCCGGCCTTGCCTGACAGGGGTGCCTTCGAGGTCATGCGGAGCGTGCTAGAACCAGGGTCTGCCCCACAGTCGGCTCCGTCAGCCCCTCCATCTACAGTGCATGCGGTGATTTCAACCACCCCCTTGCATTAGACCGCAGAGAGCCAACTCCTCAAGTTTCCCCATTGGGAATTTCCTTCTCTTCTGAGGCCTCTCCTGACCCGGTAGGAGATCCCCCTAGGAAGAGGCAGTGCAAGAGGAAGCACATTGACTCCCCTGAGTCTATCACCTCTGACACTGACTTAGAGGAATCTGAAGGTTCCACTCGATCCCCCTCTGAGGATGTCTCCTTTGCTGACATCCTTGAGATCCTGAAACAGAGGGGGAACTGGCCAGCCCTTAACCCTTCGGAGGATGAGTCAGTGTATCTTGAGGCATTTGGCTCTCGCCCTTCTACCTCCTGGGTGTCCCCTCCCTTTGACCCCGTTATGGAAGTGGTGGCAAGGAAGGCCTGGACGGCTCCTGATTCAGTGGAACCCACCCCGAGGAGGCCATCTAAATTTATTACTGCCCCTAGAGATAAAGATTTTTTATCCAAAGGTGTCCCCGTTGATGCCATGCTGGTGGCTGCGGCTACTAAGAAGGAGTTAGCCGATCCTTCGGTTCCTGTCCATCCTCCTAATAAGGAATCTAGGACCATGGACAGGTACGGCAAGCGGATGTTCTCATCAGCGACCTTTTCAATGCGGTCGCTGAACTACTTATGCCACTTCACTCGTCTCCAGAGAGACTTACTCAAGGATATGGGTGAAGTGATAAAGGATCCTACAGCTGAGGGGTTCCAAGACAGAATGAACTCCCAGTTGGCAACCCTGAATTCCATCGTTAACTCCTCCATGCGACTTGTCTCATATGCTGCGGATGGGGCGAGTAGAGCTGCAGGCACAGGTGTTGCCCTATGACGTCACGCCTGGATGTGGCTGTGCAACTTTGCAGACCCTTTCAAGGCGTCCTTCACCAATTCTCCCTTTGATGGATCATCCTTGTTTGGTCCACAGGTGAAGGATACATTGACCAGGTGTGAGGTAGAAGGTAAGACTCTCTCTGCCGTAGGAGTCCGTTTTTCTACCCCTTCTAGACCCTATCCCAAAGGTCAGAGGGGAGGAAAGATGTGGTTCCATAAACAATCCCAGGGAGTCTCATCTGATGCACAAGGTCGATTCCCCTCTAGAGGCAGAGGGGGGAATAATAATAGACGCCGCCCTAGAGGCAGAGGAGGTCCACAAAACCAGGGTAGCAGAGAAATGTTCTCTGATAAACCCTTTTAGCATCCCTGAGGGGCTGCCCGGCTGTCCACCTTTGGAGGCAGTCGGGGGGAAGGTTATCCCTGTACCCAAAAGCCTGGCTTTCCCTTACTCAAGACAAATGGGTACAGTCGATCATATCCGAGGGTTACAAAATTCCCTTTATTCACATCCCATCCCAACCCAAAAGATCCCTTCCAGATGTTCCACCCAGTCTAAGGGAACAAGCAGCATTAGAAATTTCAAAGCTGCTATCAAAAAGAGCTATCCAATCAGTCCCAGCAGACCAGCAAGGATCCGGAATCTACTCCCAATTCTTTTTGGTACCAAAGAAAACAGGGGTCTGGAGACCCATACTGGATCTCAGCTACTTAAACAAGTATGTCAGGAAAACAAAATTCCGGATGGTCACGCTACAGTCCATTCTACCCTTCTTGGGTCAGGACAATTGGATGTGCTCGATAGATCTTCAGGACGCGTACTAGCACATCAAGATGAACAGACGCTCCAGGAGATATCTCCGCTTCAGGCTGGGAGCCAGTCACTACCAGTTCAGGGCCCTGCCCTTTGGTCTCACTACTGCCCCCCATGTGTTTACCAAATGCATGGCAGTGGTCATGACTCACTTGAGACGTCAAGGATTCCAGGTGTTTCCATATTTAGACGACTGGCTCCTTACCGCCACCACCAGACATCAGCTTCTTCTATCCAGGGACTTCACCATCCAATCTTGCCAAGCTCTAGGCATTTCAATAAATTTCGAAAAATCTGCCTTGTCGCCTTGTCAATCTATTACCTTTATAGGCGCCACCTTAGACACACTCAATCTTTCAGCCAGACTGACAGAGCAGAGAGTGTCAGGCATTTGAAAACAAGTTTCCCTTCTCTTACAATGCAACAAAGTCAAAGCCAGACTAGTTTTGAAGGTGTTAGGACTCATGGCAGCAGCTATTCCCCTTCTCCCCTTAGCTCGCTTCCACATGAGGATCCTCCAATGGATGCTGTTTACTCAATGGTCCTTTCAACAGCTCCCAATGTCCCATACCATATTGATAACTCAATCATGCAAGAATCAACTGTCTTGGTGGATCACATCACCTCAAGTTCTCCGAGGAAGACCCTTCACTCTTCCCCCCCAGTCGCCACGTTGACAACAGATGCCTCCCTGATCGGGTGGGGGGGGCATTATCAGGGCAGGACAATCCAAGGCACGTGGCAACCTTTCGAGTGCCACTTGCACATAAACGTCTTAGAGATGAGAGCAGTGCTTTTAGCGTTGCAAGCCCTTCATGACTCTCTTCCCACAGGGACTATTGCAATTCAGACGGACAACATGTCCGTAGTGTGGTACATCAACAAACAAGGCGGAACCAGATCATGCCCTTTATGTCGAGAGGCAGTCAGACTTTGGCAATGGGCGATCTCCTCTCAGCGTTTTCTGATAGCAATGCACATTCCCGGGAAATCCAACGTTATTGCAGACAAGTTGAGCAGGGCAATTCTCATGCCCCACGAGTGGTCTCTAAAGAAATCAGTTCTAGAAGAAGTATTCCTAAGATGGGGCCAGCCTTGCTGCGATCTTTTTGCTACTCCCCAAAACAGCAAGTGTCACGACTTCTTCACTCTCTTCCCATTACCAGGCCATCCCACCAGAGACGCTCTAGTCCACGATTGGCCCCGGGGACTTCTATATGCCTTTCCCCCCTTCCCACTGATTTCTCAACTAATTCAGAAAGCCATCGCTTTGAGAGTGACAATGATCCTCATTGCCCCTTACTGGCCTCGACAGATATGGTTTCCGTTTCTTCATCGTTACCTTTTGGAGCAGCCTTGGCATCTTGACCCAGTACCAGATCTGTTAACCCACCAGTCGGGTCAGCTGCACCAATCTCTGCTTTCTCTAAACCTCACAGCGTGGTTTCTCCGATTCCAGCCTTAGCCAGGCTTCCCTCAATATCTCGCTCGGTCCGAGATATCTTGATAGCCTCTCATAAATCTTCTACCCGGAAGATTTATAGTAGCAAATGGAAATGCTTCTCTTTTTGGGCAACATCAAAAAACATAGATCCCTTTACTGAACCTATCCAGTCTATTCTAGACTTTCTAGCAGAACTCTTTCATTTAGGATCATCTGCATCTACCATTAGAGTTCAATTGGCTGCCATATCTAATTTTCATGTTGGCGTCTCGGAGTCTAGCATCATGGCTCACAAACTCTGTAAAGCCTTTTTAAGGGGCGTACTTCTTCTCAAACCTCCAATCAAAGATCCCCCGCCTCAATGGGATTTGAACTTGGTTCTGGCATCCTTAATCCTTCCCCCCTTCGAACCGGCGGCTTCATGTTCTCTGAAGTTGCTTTCTTGGAAGACACTTTTTCTGGTAGCTATAACTTCAGCAAGAAGGGTATCTGAACTCCATGCTCTGTGCAGTCATCCTCACTTACTTAGTGTTACTTACTCCTTACTTAGTGTTTCACAAAGATAGGGTATCCCTCCGTACTAATCCATCCTTTTTACCTAAAGTTTCCTCTCAAGTAAACCTAAACCAAATTATTGATCTCCCCGTCTTTTTCCCTAACTATTCAAACAGGTCGGAACAAAAGCTACATTTTTTGGATGTTCATCGCCAACTTAGATATTACTTAGACAGGACTAAACAATTCAGGAAATCTGATCAATTGTTTCTGTCGTATGCGGAAGGGAAATTGGGCCTTCCTGTTACTAAAGTATCCCTCTCTAGATGGCTCACCTCTACAATTACCTTCATCTATGAAATCAGACATCAAAAACTACCCTCAAGACCTAGAGCTCATTCAACTAGGGCATTAGCTACATCCGTAGCTTTTCAGGATAGGCTGCCAATAGATTCCATTTGTGCAGCAGCCACCTGGGCTTCTCCTCATACCTTCATTTCACATTACAAATTGGACATGGTTTCCAGTAGCCATGCCAACTTTGGTTCCACTGTTCTCAAGAGTCTGTTCCGATAGGCCACCCGGGATAAGGTGCTAGGGACGCGGTCCCATCCAGCAAGAATGAAGGCGAGATAGACAACTTAACATTAAGAAGTTATGTACCTACCATAATGTTCCATGTTAGTTGTCTTCTTCTCGCCTTCTTTCTTGCGTCCCACCCTCTTTCCCCCAAGCCTGGACAGACCGACATGAATTCAGTTTGTGTTCTTCCTCTGGAAGTCGTCATTCCCACACGTTCTTCCACCTCCTTTTCTCCTTTCTTAGGTCTGCGATACCTTTCACGCAGGTTGTTTTGAGGTGGGTTTCGCTTCTCCATTCTATGGAGACTAGGGTTGCTTGGTATAGCTATCAAACGAGATCTGAGTAGTTACCGCCTAGCATTGTGGGATATAGGGGAGCCTCCAGCCAGTGGAATTAGCTCTCGAGCTTTAGTATTGGCCGAGTCAGAGCCGACGATCGGCTCCGAACCCATCCAGCAAGAAAGAAGTCGAGAAGAAGACAACTAACATGGAACGTTATGGTAGGTATATAACTTCTTATTTATAGTGATGGATTATGGTTCCCATACTTCCCCCCTTGGCTAGAAGCTGTCAGGATTTATTACATATGTGTCAATAATACACACAAAGAGCCTTGCTAAGATCCGCTGCAGCTTCTGGAAGTCATAAAACAATTTCAAATCCCCACCCCTCCAGAGTAACAGTTAGTTTACCCCAATGACAATGCAGGAGGCTTTGTAGTATAGACTTTTTGTCTCTGGCTGCATTGGGATCTATAAGATACAATCTTTATTGCCTAAGTCAGGTAATTTAATTTCAAACTATTTTCAGAGTTTGCGATTAACCACTTCTCTTCCAGTATCCTGTGTTAAAACATATACATTTAAACAGTTAGAATAATGCATGTATATTTCTTTTTCTGTCCAGCAGGGCACACTGTGTTGGTACATTTTAACACAAGCAGCTTTACAAATACAATTTTCAACACAAGCGTCTGTACAAATCAGTTTGATAAACAAATGACATATAATTCTTTACAAAATTACAGCTAATTGCTGGCATATGTTACACATTGACTGCCCTTCTTCTGGCATAGTTGGCAGTACCTCACATCATCAAACTGGCATTCAGACAGTGCACTTTCTAGCCAGTTACTGAAACTTATCCAAAAATACAAGTTCACTGGCTGTCTTTTCTGAGATTTTTGTTTTCACACTGGGAGAGCTGAGATTAAGCTGTTACTCTGTATAGCCGTCTCGGAAATCCCAGTCACTTTTCATCTTTTATCTTTCTTTATTCTGTGTAAGTAGATAGCTACTACGTAACCCAGATGGCTTTTTAAGGCTGCAGCAGGTGCATCCCCTTTGCATATAGGAAATGGATGTGAGTACAGATATAAATTTGATTACATTCTTGGGTAGATGTGCAGTTGTTAAATTATTTTTGGAAACTAAGACTCTCTCAGCATTCGTATCAATTTCTCTCTTATGGCCTGGTAACTGCTGTCATTTCAACAAATGTGTACAATATAACTTTCAAAATATTTACTATTGTCTTATTATTGCCATCTAGAAGCATATGTATACTATGTCTGCATATTCTTATATGTTAATGTGCTCTCATGTTTTCATTTGTCTAAAGAACCGCAAGAGATTTAACTTGCATATGCTGACCCATCTCTATACACTGACTAAAATGTGAAGCTGGAGATTCAGTGAAGGCTGAAACATTTTCTGATACATAGAGTTGCTTCATTTTAGTTCATATAATGATTTCTCACAGACTTTGATTTTCCTGCATTTAGTATTGTTCTTTACATTAACACTGGATTTATTCAGCTGTGAACAAATTTGTGTAACACAAATACTTCTTGAAGTGCTGATAGGATTGCTAAATTATAATTATGTCATCCGAGTAACTAATTTATTTATAAACATAATAATAGAAAAGATATTGGCTGCATTATGCAGAAAGATGGAGCCCTGATTAGTGGGCCAGGTAAAAGATGAGTTTGCTGTGGGGAATGGGAGTGAGAGAACGAGGTCAACTTGCTTATTCTAGGAGAACGGAGATGGTTTGGATTACTGCTTCACTGCCACCTGGTGGTGCTGTCTTGTAACAAGAAACAGAAAGGTCTAAAGACTGGTGTTTCACTTTCCAAGCAGCAACATAGTGCTATAGCCGATCTGGTTATGTATGTGTAAATGTTCACTTACAGTCATATATGCTCAGCCACTTATTTAGCACTGGAGCAGGACTGCATGCCTCGGTTTGGTTGTACTTGAATTAGAAGCATGTCCAATAGAAGAAATACTTTGCATAACATCATTGGATACCACGCAAAAGAGGGGAACAAGTGTATCTTAAGAGAAGGGGAATAGGCTTGATGGTTGCAGGGGCTGAGGGTACCTCACAAAAAAGTTAATAGTCCAGCACAGCATGTTGAGAAGTAAAGGGCAAGTAACTCAGTTACACAGATCACAAGCACTAGTACAGACTTTTTTTTTAGATTTTTGTTTTAGCTTTTTAACCAGTCCACACTTTGTGATTTGAAATCTGCATTGGTCAAATGAGTTAGAGTCCTGTATTTCACTATTTTGGGATACGAGCAGAAATAAAGCAGCATTTTAATTAGTCAACCTATCTAAAGTGCATGTAATTCACTTTTGAACTTGCTTTTCAGGAAGAATCTACTGGTGACATTACATTTTATATGAAGGGTGCTGATGTTGCAATGTCCAGCATTGTACAGTATAATGACTGGTTAGAAGAAGAGGTAAGATATATTGTGTATTGTTGATCTTCATTAACAAAATAAGTGTACTTTTATTTTTTTGATTGTAAGTTGTAGAGTGACATTTTTCAAGCTTTTTTTTTTTTTTTGCATTCTCTTAAAATTTTGGAAATGATTCTTTGCTCATTGCAGCTTAATTTTCACATTAGAGCTGGAATTAATTGATTTCTAATAAAAGATGTAGACTGTGATTTTTTTCTTTTCTGTTTTTGTGGGATGTATTTAGTGTTTTCTTTACTCAGTGGAAACAGAAAAGGTTGTATGTGTAACTAAGCATATGGGCATGGTATGGGTCAGAACTGCTGTCAAAGTGTAAAGCACATGGCCAAAACTAACTGGATATGACTTGTGGCACAGTGGCAGTGATGTTAATCATCCTTACTTATTTTATTTTCATCAAACTGACAGCTTTGCTTTAAGGAACTACATCCATTTATTTTAATGTTGTTTGGCATTTCAACATTTTGCATGTTGCTGCAAAACTAAAGTATCAGATGACTAAAAAAGTGCTCTCTCCCCTTCAGAGCTAATTTAATAGATCAGTATTCATAGTTTTTGAATGAATTTCTGCCATGTAATAATAATGCTATTTATGACTTGATTACGTATCTTAATTTGCATATGCTGCCTGTTAACTCGGACTATTTTGCGTGTTCATTTGATGCCTAGTAGCAGTAATCATTGTAATATAATCTAACAGAACAAGCTGACGATATGGTAATGAGATTTCCTATGTATGTTCATAGAGGTATTGCCAATATGAATCAGTCAATATCTGCTTCAGGGCACTTTAGTTCATTCAGGTACATAAATAAATTAAACTTCCCAGAAGAGCTAATATACTGTTGTAAAATTACTCTGTATTAATGGTGCACAGTTAATTCTAATATACTTAGTTTGCTCAAGATTATTTGATTATGTCAGTATATATACTGTACTGAAAGATAATCACAAATTTATTCAGTCCTTTCTGTAAGAGCATATTTCCATTCCATTATGTAGAAGAAAAAAATAACTAGTCATTAGCTTAATGGCAGCCATAAACTCTTGTCTGCAGCAGTTGTATTGAGCAGGTATGTTGCTGTGCAGTGGGCACTGTCAGTTACTGTGCTATATTGTCAGGGTGATGCACATGGAAAGAGGATAATTACACAGATTGAAGATTAATTTTATTCTGGGTGATTTTGTATTACATGGAGGATTCATTTGCATTGGGCGGGACTGTATGTTTGATGGATGTAATTTATACATTACATCACTTACCAGTGTCTTATTATAGTTTCATATGTAGCCCAATCTGTGCTATAATTTCCTGTTATACCGTATTCTGCCTTATAGCAAAATAGTACAAGAAGCCATACCCCTCACGTTGTCTGACTTGCAGTTCTTTAAAAGGGAATAGATCATTAAAGTCACTGGTTATGAATGCATTTGCAGATGAATAGAGTCAAATTTTAAGCTTTTGTTTTTCTGTTGATGTAAGTTTTTACTGAAGAGAAGGAAATTATCCGGATATGGATGTTGTTCAAAGTATTTTCTTTGTTGTACACTTCAAAAATTGCAGTGCTAGTGAGAGGATGATGGTACTGTTGTAGTTTCAGTGTGAGTACAGTTACTTATTAATGTGAATGTTGTCTGCCACGTAAGTCTTGTTTTATAGGAGGTAAATGGAGTTAAGTGTATTGTGCAATTCAGGAAAATGAGAAGCAAATTCACAGTGGGTATACAAAGGTATGTCAGTAACATACTATAAAGACTGGTTTAAAGATTCTATGAAATATTTACACAAGCTATTACATAGATTTGTCATTGGCAGTGGGACAACATGTAGCATACTTACCTTAAGTTCAGAAGGCTGTGGGTTCTATTCCAACACCAGGAAGATGGATTTCTGATACTGCAGTGCAGCATAAGGGGGATGCTGTACTCCTGAGTGTGTCATCCTTCAGATGAGATGTTAAACTAAGGTCCCATCTGCTTGAGTTGGTGGTAGCTCAGCTGGATGTAAAAGATCCTGTGGCACCTATTGAAAATAGTGTAAGTTTCCTGATGCCCTGGCCAAATTTCAGTGTTCAAGTGTTTTTCTCTTGATGATTTGATGTTGCTGTCTTACTTTTACTTTACATGATGGTGGACAAGGTATCCAGTTTTAAAAAGTGGCCATAAGTTCCCATTCAACATGTACACTCCAAGAATGTGTATATTGTTTGAGGGCTGCACACCTTGAAGAAGATTGCTCCACTTTTGGGGCTAGGGCGCTGTCTGATCAGTGATCAAAGTTCGCCTTGTAGGAGCTTCTCCTTGACTCCATGGGAGAAGGTAACCTTTCCCAACCCCCCCCCCAGCAATAATTCTTCAGATAGGGGCAACTGAGAAAATTTTAAAGAAAAAGTTAATGGCAAGGATCAGGATTAATGTTCAAAAGAATTCAGAGAAAGAGTCTAGAATATGTTCACCTGATCTGACAGGGGCATTAGGCCTGACTACAAAGGTTTCAAAATCTTCTCACCTATCTTCTGTTTCGTAACCTATAAGGATTTAGATCTCCAACCCTGGCTTTCTGCAAACCCAGTTTCTCTCCAGAAGTGGTTAGTCCTAGGCTGCAGTCTCCCTCCCTTCCTACAGGAAAGATCTTTCCAAGGGATTTTCAGTACACCTTCTACAGCCTCTACTACATAGTCTATGCAGTCAACCAGGAGCCTGTCTGAAATGTGGACAGAAGGATGAAATTTGTGAGGATCCAGATACAGTTTGGGGATCTCCTGGTATGGACCCCTGTCAGGGGGTCGGGAGCCCCCCCCATGATTGGGATACCTTCTCAGATCCGACCTTCAGATCTGGTAACTGTAGATCCAAGCATGCACCTAAGATTGCCTGCATCATATCTGAAAGACTGGATTTCTTCAACTCCAACAGTTTTTCTGATTCATTCGACTCCAACTGCCTCAGATTTTGATGGGTTCCAGAGCAGAGGGGCTAGTGCTGGTGCCAGAGTGGGGTCAGGATTGGTTCAGAAACTGTTAGATCCTTCCTTTCCACTCAGCACTTCAGCTGTTGACAGAATAGGCCTCATCTTCAGCTTTGGATCAAATTGGTTCATCAGAGCATGCCTTTGTTGGGTTCTCGGAGCATACAGGGGCTGCTTCAAGACCTGTTTTGGCTTTGACCTTTGAGGCCTTGAGTAGAGTCCTTTCTCAGTCCAGAAAGCAGACATCTTTCTCTCACTCAGATTTGTCCCTTCCCCTTTGGCTTCTTCAGGCCTTCTGCCTTCTCTTAGGTTCAAAGGTAAGTAGTAGGCTAGCTGCCCTTGCAGGCCATTTAAGCCTAGTCGGTTTCCATTTTGGTGCTTGAATTAACCTATCCCATTTGGTGTTAGATTGGCCTTACTCATCCCATGGTTGATAATTATATATTACCTCTAATGGGAATTACTGGGATTGTACTATAGATAATTTGAGGCAACCCATGCATGGGATAAAACATTTAGAAACTGCCTGTGTCCAATAATAGGGCATTAATACAGCCAGCAACATGAGGCCTCAGGACAGTCCATGTAGTGGACTACCCATCCACTTTGGAATCTTGGAGCCCCCCCTCTGCAGAAGTACACCTATAGCATGTATGCCAAAGGAGGCACTTGGACTCCCTCAGGAGTCCGTAACTGTGGATACTGTTTTCAATGAGGGGGACAGTTCCCATAGATTCCCCCTAGATGATGTCTTCTTTGGTGAGAGATTAGAATTATTAAGATAGAAGCTTGATGGTCTACCAAAGCCCTCTCTCAGGAGGAATCATTATTCCTTGAGGCTTTTGGGGCTGACCCGTCTACTCCTTGAGTGCTCTCTCTCCTGTGGATGAACTTATGGATTTGATTTCAAGACAAGTTTGAATAGTGGTTGAACCATTCCCCCTAAAGCCCAATACAGTTTTAGTCTCCACAAAGGTCAGGCCTTTCTGGAGCAAGGATCCAACAGTAGATTCCATGGTGGTAGTAGTGGCCGCTGTGAAAAACTGAAAGGCAGCCAGCCCAGCTAGATAGAATTTTGTAGATAATTCTATGTCACTGTAAATATTAATATAATCCACAGGCTGTTTTACAAATGTAAGAAAACTAAATGTAAGAAAAACTGTGTTATATGTTCTGAACTTCAAAAATTTAACCACAGCGTGCACCCTGCTGGAAGAAAGCTAATAAAGTAAAGCATTTTATGACTGATCTCAAAGCTCAGAGAAAGGATGTCTGGATGAAGGAATTCTTTCTGTTGTCTTAGGACAAGAGTTAATTGCTAGATTTTACATGTATAATTTTTGCTGTGGCTTCCTGACCAGGTGCACACTTACTAAGAAATGTACATTTAGAGTTTCTGGTAGCCTGAGAACCAGAGAAGTGTCAAGAATGATGTAATCTAAAATGAGTCACCAGTGATGTATTATCAATTTAAGAGATCTGAGAGAGAAAGAGATAGCATTTTGCATTTGTCTTCAGAACATCCACTCACCAGCACTTGGTTGCTCTTTATGTAAGTAGGATCTTAGACTTTAGTAGTTCTCTTAGAAATAGGTAGAAAATAGTAAGATTCGACTAGCTGTTTTCTATATTTATGTCAGACTATCCTACAGTATTGTTTTAAAGTTCCTCTGTCTGAACCCTTGCCTAGCACTGTGTTGAATTGAGGAGATTTGTGTTGTGTTTTTATTATTTATAATTAAATATTTTAAACCTTTCAACTGTGGCTGTTTTGTATAGATATAATTGAAGCTCTAGAGTACTTGCATGTATTTGGTGATACTGCATAAGCCACTCCAATAGCCTTAAGAGTTTTGGTCACACTTACTATTTGGATAGCAGTACTATTGCACATTAAAATTGGTCACCCTTTGGGAAGGGCCTTTTAGTAGCTGATATTAGTGGTTGGTGGCAGTTGGTACTACCTTATAGTCTGGGCAGAAAGGGGGCACAGCTGGAGAACCTGTGCCAACCTTCCCCAGGAGTGTTTGTGTGTTTGTATATAAATCAAATCTTAAAGTGTGTGTGTGTCAGCTACTTGGGCAGGGACACAAAGCACTGGTTGGACAGAGAGGGTCCTGGAGGTTTTAACTTGACCACTAGGCTGAGATCTGGACCCTATAGCTGTGCCAGTGTGCAGTCTTATTGGGGATCTGGAGAGAAAGGGATAAATCAGCCCCAGACTGACTGTTTTCTCTGCATGCTCTTAAGGGAAAGTTGTACATCTGATGATGTAAATCTTTATTCATTCCTTACTGATAGGACTTTGGTTCTGGCCTCATAACCGACACTGCTGTTTTTAAGCTTGCACCAGCGAAAAACTCTCAGCTAAGACCTACCCATAATGCCCCTCTCATAGTCTCTCCAGATCTCGTTTGCTGCGCTCCTCATCAGACGTGCCAAGCCTTCTCTCTCAAAGCTAAGTGTAGAGTTTTGTGTAAATTTCTCTCAATAACTACTTTTTTTGTCTCTCATCTATAGACTCCTCTACTTCTTCTATTTCTTATCCTCTCTCCTACCTTTGGTAGGCCCTCTTTCTTACCACTTGTGATATTTCTAAGTACCATTGTTGGTACTCTTCTCTTTCTTTCTATCTGTATATAAAAAAAAATAAAATAAAAAAAAAATTCTCTTTAACTGCTGCTGTTGTTTTTTGACTGTTTGCCTTGTCAGCTTAGATTAGTGTGGTGTCATTATGTCTGAAAAAGCTAAATTGGGGTTTAAGCAGTGCGATAAGTGCGGGTGTAAGATGCCCAACTCAGACGGTCATGCTCAGTGCGTTTATTGTTTGGGGTTTCACCATATAAATGCCTTGTGTGATATCTGTTCCAATTTCAGTAATCGCACTCTAGCTGAGTGCAAAAACAAATTGATATTGAAAGGTTTGATGGAAATGCCTTTTTCAAAGGCTCTGTCTGGGACGGAGGTTTCACCAACTCTTAAGACTAAAAAACACAAAGAGAAATGGAGTCACTTAATTCCTACATCTCCATCCGTTTCAGAACCAAGTCGACACCGAACTTCTCCGGCACCTTCGGCATAGACAACCTCAGCACCAGGCTCTATGTCTTCTCCCTTGGTGCCACCTCTAATTTTGACTTCTGTTATGGTACCAGCTTCGGCACCATCATCCTCGGTGCCGTCCTTGGTCTTGACACCGGCATTCACTACCATACCCACTTCGGCACCATCCTGGCCATGGTGCTGATAGCTTATATGGCTCCACAGACAATGACCTCATCGGTTCTAAAGGTTGAACACCTTCCCAGAACCAGATATTCTCTAACTTATGGCCCTTTTTCGGGGCTCCAATTTATCCCCTTTCTTAAAAGACCTGACTCTCCTTCAGCAGCCTCCTACAGATCCACCAGGAGCCTTTCAGAACAAGATGTAGTGTGGGTTGTGGACCAGCTTCTGGCAGCTAGAGGATTGCCCACCCCTGCTATGTCTTCCGTCCCCTTTGGAATGGAACCTTTCACGGCATACTCACCAGTATATTTTCCTCCAGCCTCTTCCCAGGCCCCGGAGACTTCGATACCGATGACTACCCTGGTGCATACTATCTCGGTTCTGACTGCGGAGGTTCCCCTGTCGGCACCGATTACTCTTGACGCATTGGCTCCGTTGGAACCGGTGTACTCTCGGAGCAGTGACGGGCTGTCGGCACCATGGTTCCTAGTTCGGCACCTATTTTTTTGCTGGCACTGTCTGTGGTCACGGCTCCACCAACAGCTACCAGTCCTCTCAGAGCTCCTCACCTGGAGACGGGCTTCTCAAGGTGGTGTGTGACCCCTGTTCCGAGGTTGTCCTTCTCAGTTCTGGGCTTCCATCCCTCCTCGGGCGGGACTACTTTCCAGGTGATGGAGAGGGTCCTTGCCTCAACACGCTCATAGTCAGCACCAATGGCATCGACAGCAGAACCCCCCTCTAGCATGCAGCTGTCCCAACCCCTTACTCTAGGATCCCGAGCATGGGAGTCGCTGTGACGGATCCACACAGTCTAACTGTTCTTCAGAAAAGGGAAGTAAGGCATAAGACCAGACATTACGAGACTTGTTTACAACTTAGGAAATGATCTGTAATTTTCTAAAATATTCCATCAACTCATGATGAGCTTGTGATCAATATGTCATTAGTTGAACCTATTGACCCTGTTGTTTGTTCAAGACTATAAAAAGCTCAAAGGCAAAAATGGAAATCATCATCATTTGGATTTGATCACAGCATCAGCCTGAACTGAGCATAGAGCCATTTTGCCAGTGTCAGCCCTGCCTTGACTGAACAGATAGCTGCACTGAATAGGATTGAAGTCTCCCTATCAGTGGCAAAGATGATTTTGTTTATGCATAGGCTTGTAAGTACATCATTTATTAGTTTTTCTGTTTATTTAGTAAGTTTTTGTTTAATAAATTGTTAAGTTTGAGCCTTGGTGTCTTGTGTCATTTCTAATTCTGTATTAACCTCAGACTTTGTAGTAACGGACTAGTTCAGTTTGGCGCAGCGAGCAGTGTCTGAGGTTTGCAGTGGAAATGTCACAACAACAACCAATGTTTTTTCCTTTAAAACATATGGGCATAGGCGAGAAGGTTGTTGTGTCAGGTACCCCAAATAAGGTGGGCATTGGTACTGTGATGCCAGCATTGTTTGGGAAATGGGATCCGCTTGCCAAAGTATTAAGCCAAGTTTCACCTCCTCCTTCCCCAAAACCTTTGCAAGAAAGACCTAAGGCAGACCCTGATAGTCTAGCTAAGGCTCTGTCAGAGTTAAAATTGGATGATAAGGGGAAAAAGGTGGAGGAAGGGGTGGGAGCAGCCGGATGGCTGTTCTTTGAGGCAATTCAGGAACTGGATAGAGATGTAGAGAAACTAAAAGAAAAAGTCCTAGAGTTAGAAGAGCAATGTAAAGAACGCACGCATATACACAGATTGGATAGAGATGCCTTAGAAAAGGCAGATATGGCACTTTTTAAAGTAGGAGAGGAAGCTGAACATTGGAAATCTAATTCAGTGACTCTAGCTACTCAAATAATTCAACAGCGTAGACAACAAAATGGGAAAAAATTACACCATCCGCCTTCAAGGCCCCGGGTTCGTGCTTTGTTGTGTAAGGCAGAGTTTGACCCCGAGAAGTGGGAAGGTGATCTCCCCTCAACTGATGAGGGTGATAGGGATTTTGAAATAGTAAATATCCCATCAGTGGAGGCACGTCCAGTTATTGAGAAAAAGGGACAGTGGACTGGAGGGGAGCTACAACAATGGATTGAGGTGCGGAGTTATACCCAAGCCAAGTTATTAAATGTAATCCAAATTTATAAGCAAAAGCCAGGAGAAACTAGTTTAGCGTGGTTTCTTTGGGTTTGGGACACAGGGGGGAGAAGCAGTGTCTCTAAATGCCAAAGAGATGCACCGATGTGCATGCTTGGTATTTCACCCACGTCTAAAGCAAATAGTAAACAATGTGAACCATGATGATCCCCAGGTAAATACACTGGTGGTGTGGTTAGCCACAGCTTTCCAAGCTGCTTGGACTGACACTACAGCAGTAGCTAATGAACATAAGCCTTGGAAAACAATAGCAGAGGCAATGCAGCATTCAAGAGAAATGGTTATGTTGGCTGCCATTTATTCATTGGAATTAAAGAATGGGGCATTAGTGCTTCCAAAAGGACCAGATACACAAACAATGACCAGCAATATGAGAACTAAATTGATCATAAATGCAACACAGTGGTGGAAAGAACAGGTAATGGTAGCCCTAGCAGGCTGTGTAGGTCAGCAGATATGGGATGTAATAGTCACTTTAAATCAAATGGCAGAATGAGTGGAAGAAAGAGAACAGAGAAGAGCTAAAAAAAGCACATGCAGAGAAACCAAAATATAAATCTGGTGAGAAAGTTACGAGAAAGCAAATGTTTCTGGATCTATTAAGGTAGGGGTAGAAGTTGCAGAGATAAATGGGATAGCTACCGAGGAATTATATAAAAAATGGAAACAAAAACAAAAGGAGAAAGGGTCAAGCTCTGCAAAAAGTAAATCCCTACAAAAAGTCCAACCAAAAGTACCACTGAAGGGAAGGTAGGGTGGAATCAATTCTATCCTGACATCCCTACTGATGAGGAGTTAGCGCAGTGGCAAAAGGGAGAATTCAGTGATGAGAGAGATTGGGGAGAAGAAATGGAGAACCCTGGTTGAAAAAACGGAGACAAATTGACTAGTAGGTGAGTCCCCAGTAGCTAGGGGTACAGTAAGAGCAATTATACCTGGGGACCAACGCCCTTACGTGCCACTTACCATTTTTTGGAGGGGAGGGCCACAACATGTAATGGCTCTGTTAGACACAGGATCAGAAATAACCATTTTTGCAGGCAACCCCTGTAAATTTTGTGGACAATATGTAGAGATCGATGGTTATGGGGGGGGCAAAAACACTAGGTATCAAAACCAGGGATAAAATAGCTTTTGGGGATGGTATTCCTATTTTAATTGACGCAGTAATAGCTCTAGTACCTGAACACATTTTAGAAATAAATGTGTTAAAGGGTAGAACTTTGAAAACCACTGTAGGGCCATTTAGGTTTGGAGTGCAGCATTGTTCAGTCAACGCAGTCAAGGCTGTAGTCCGAGGCAATGCTAAGTGGAAACCACTTTATATTCTCACACCTAAAACAGTTGTAAACATCAGACAGTATTGTATCCCAGGTGGGCACACCAAGATCACTGAAACGATCCAAGAACTGCTCTGGGTTGGCATACTTGAGCCAACTGTGAGTATATTCAGCAGTCTGGTTTGGCCGGTAAAAAAACCTGATGGATCATGGCGGATGACTGTAGATTATCGAGGTCTGAACAAGGTGGCCCCACCTTTAGCGGCAGCTGTTCCAGATATTGTTACGGTCGTGGAAAGATTGTCTTCATCTACTGGGCCATATCATGCAGTTTTGGACTTAGCAAATGCTTTCTTCTCCATTCCAGTAGCAGAAGAAAGTAGATCCCGATTTGCTTTTACTTGGGAGGGGAGGCAGTAAACCTTCCAAGTGTTACCACAAGGATATCTACACAGCCCTACCCTGTGTCATGGACTGGTGGCTAGAGATCTAGCCAAGTTACAACTGGACAAAAGTAACTGTTTTTCATTACATTGACGACATAATGATTACTGGAGAGAAGTCTAATGTAGATATTGCATTAAAAACTGTAATCCAGCACCTTCAGAACAGAGGGTGGGCTATAAATGAAAATAAAACACAACAAGGGACATCAGTAAAATTCCTTGGTATGATTTGAAATGGAGCAAAATGGGAAATTCCTGCAGCGGCACTAAAAAGTATTCAAAAATTGCAGTACCAAAGATGAAACAGCAGACACAGGCCTTCATAGGAGCAATGGGCTTTTGGAGGGCATTCATACCTCACCTTGGACTGATTTTGCGGCCCATTCATTATGTAACAAGGAAAAAGTGTGACTTTCAATGGGGTCCCAAGCAGCAAACAGCTTTTTAAGAAGCAAAAAAGGCCCTACAGCAGAGTGTGGGGCTGGGCCCAATTGATCCACAGCAACCTTTCATCTTAGAAGTAACTGTTACCAATAATGTTATGTCTTGGGGACTGTAGCAGAAGAATGACACTGGAAAAAAAGAGACCATTGGGATTTTGGTCCAAATCCCTAACTGGAGTGCAGGCTAGATAAAGCCCCCTTAAGCAACATGTGCTGGCAGTGTACACAGCATTGATTCATGTGGAGGGAATAACTAAACAACAAACAGTGACAGTTAAGATAGACTACCAAATCCAGGGGTGATTACGAGATAATAATCTGATGAAAACTCTAGTAGCACAATCTTCAACCGTACAAAAATGGAAATGGGTATTTGCAGGAAAGGGCCAACATCGTACCTGGAGTATCTCAAGTACAACAACAGTTGGCTGGACTAGTAATTTTGGATGATACAGATGCAATAGAACAACAGCAACATGAGCTTCCAAAATCACCAATCACTGAAGCGTTGCCATTTGATAATTTAGATGCA
The DNA here is from genome assembly GCF_019279795.1 of Protopterus annectens. NCBI lineage: Eukaryota > Metazoa > Chordata > Ceratodontiformes > Protopteridae > Protopterus > Protopterus annectens. The sequence continues at coordinate 606,244,077 of NC_056732.1, read as the reverse complement.
GAAAAACAGAAACATGCATGGTTTACTAATGGTTCTGCTAAAATTGGATCAAATGGCAGGACCTGGACTGCGGTAGATTATTGCCCACGAACAAAAACTGTGTTATTTGACAAAGGTACTGCTGGTTCAAATAATCAGGCAGAATTACGAGCTGTTGCCCTAGTCATCGATAGTTAATCACCTGGAGATGAAGCATATATTTATACTGACAGCTGGGCAGTTTTTAAGGGACTAACAACCTGGTTACCTGCCTGGCAGCAACAGAATTGGAAGATCCATGGCAGACCTCTGTGGGGAGGCTCAGAAGATTGGCAATGAATTTGGGAAAAAGCTCAACAAGGCAAAATCAGTGTCAGACATGTAGATGCCCATGCCTCACTTGTGACAAATGAGAGGAGGCATGACCAGCAGGTAGACAAGATGGCTGCAGTACGTGTTTCCGAAGAGAAAACCAAAAGTGCTAGTATGGCAAGATGGGCCCATAATCGGAGTGGGCACTTGGAAAGAGATGCAACAATAAAATGGGCACGAAGGCATGGTATGTGGCTGAATAAAAAAATAACTCTAGATGTTATAAAGCAGTATGAAATCTGTCAAAGAAATAAATGAAAGCAACATGTGGGCATATTCACCGAGGCAGTCGTTCAGCACAAATCTGGCAAATAGACTGTATTGGTCCTTTACCACTGAATCAAAATCAGCAATGTTGCCTAACGATGGTGGACACTTATTCGGAATTACTAATAGTGTCCCCATGCAAAAAGGCAAACCAACAAGCAGTGTTAAAAGGATTAAATAAAGTGTGCGTAACATATGGAGTTCCCAGCGAAATCCAAAGTGACCAAGGCAGTCATTTTACCAGAGCAGAAGTTCAAGAATGGGCAAAAGAAAATGGAGTTCGATGGGTGCTGCATATTCCATATCATCCACAAGCTGCTGGTTTGATTGAAAGGTATAATGGGCTCCTTAAAGAACAAATCCAAAAGAATACAAGTGATGGAACGTTACAAGGCTGGGCAACTGTATTAGAATTAGCTGTGAGCCAGATAAATAATAGGCCTCGAAAGCATCAAGAAACCCCTTTGCAAATGCATATGAATGACATTTGGTCCAACTGTTGTATTTTGAAATTATAAAAGCTGAACCCAAATGCCATATACCCTCTTTTGACAAATGCTGATCAAACCCGGTTCTGGCTATGCGCATTGACTGAACAAAGAGTGCCAGCACAAAATGTAGTATTAGTCGAGACAGGTTGGAGACTCTATCTCCCAGAAAATTGGCACTGGAGGCAAAAAGGACTATTGGGGGAAAATTGGGAGGTTTTTACATTATGGGAGCCAGAGCGGAAAGTGATAGTAAAGGCTATCAATTTAGATAAGACACAGATGATTTAAAAAGGACAACCTTCGGTAAAAATTTGTATGCATCAAAATGCTGTTATTTTGTTACAAGACGGTGATACTAAACCAAGCAAATGGCTGGGAATGATAGTTATAGTAACCACACCCAATCAGCCAAATGAACATGGGACTGTAATTTGTGATGGACCTGGTAATACTGTTTTAGTATTACTTGATTCTGCTAAACAACCATTGTACTTTCCTCTCCATAGATTGTTGCCACTGTTTGGGAAAGCACCAACCTTTTCCGACGACAACACTTAGATGGGCCATATGACTGTCATGATTCTATTCCCCTATTAGACGAGGAAGATGTTGCAAATCTAACGGCAGACTGTGATTTTTACTGGAAATTAGAGGATGATCTATATGCAGTGACACCAAAACCTGCCTTAACTTGGAGCATCACTCAGACGGAGAACATCACAACTGTATGTAGACTAAACTGTGGTAGACATCCTGAAAAGTGTGCTTTTGGATTTTGGAGGTTTACACCAGAGGCTAAATGAGTTAGGATTTCCACTGGCCAAGTCTCCATTAGATTCCTCCTGCATAGCTGAATTTCAAAGAAAAAATGACACTGCGGAAACCCTATCTCCAAGTTTGGAGATATATGCCATGGACAATAGTTCAACTGTATTTGATGGTTTGGTACATGTGGTGTGGTATACAAGAGAATGTAAAACTGTAAGTAGTGCTAGAATTATACAACATATTAAAATGATAATTAACATGACAGCAGTTGATATTGCTACCAGGTATACACATTGTAAAATTATGGCCAGTTAATTCCTTGCGTATCAAATATAGACATTATAAATATAAAAGGAATAAACGTGATGTCACTGGTATTCTAGGTACTGCACTAGGTGCAGTCGGAAGAGGGACTGGATTCTTAAACAGTGTAGATATAGATACCCTACATAGCAAATTGGGTCGTTTGGGTACTGACCTAAACATGGCCTTTAAATTACTAGCAGATCATGATCCTGAACTGGGCCAAAGAACTGTAGACAGTATTTTAACTCAAACTGTCATGTGGAGGTGGATTGAACATGCTAATACATATACAGAACAGATTTTAAATAACCTCACAGCAGAAGTAAATCAGACCTTTTGTATCCTAACTCAGTTGGCTTCCAATCAGCAATATTTGCAATTTGCCACGTTTGGGGGGCAAAAAAGGCAACTCATTGGCAAAGAGAACTGCAACTGTATCACTGGTTGAAGTCAATAGACTTTACATGTGAAAATAAGTCTTGTATACTGATTTTTAATTACCTTGCTAGTAAAAAAGGAACAACGCAGGTCTGTCCATTTGTTACATTGCCCTTGCAATTTGGAAATAATTGGTGGGTACTGCAAATTCAGTCTACTTTGATTAATTATTATGATGTACCCATTGATTTGGCAGGTTGTGAGACCTGGCCCCACGGGTGGGTATGCATGATGGTGAAAGGGAAGCCTCACCCATGCTTACATAATGGAACTGGGGAATGCACTTGGCACAGGTATGTAGTAAATGGTACGGACATCTACCAACTAAATGATACCACAGTTTGTGTGATATCCTCCTGTAAATTAGCCTGGAGTGATGGGATAATCACAAATGGTGGGGCACACTATAAAAGTAACATCCATGCAATTATTGATTTTTGTACTGGAGAACTTATTAGATTGACTAGATGGATGGACATCACATTTAATGCTAGCATAGAACCATTACACACTTTTAGATGGCCATCTCTAGTCCACCTGGACTTTCAACAGATTAAGCAGGAAGGACAAAAAGTGTTGCGACTATTAAATAAAACATTAAATGATGCGCATCAAACAGTGATTAAAATGATTAAAGATATAGGTTCCATTGTTAAAATTGCAAATAAAATACAGGATATAACTGTTTTGCATTGGTATGATATTTCTATGTAGTCATCTAAAGCTTCATTGTGGTTTAATTTGTTGTTGCATCCCTTACTATTGACCACAATAGTTTCAGTGTTATTTTGCTTAATATCATGCTGCATTTAACTGTAAAGTAACGAGAAGATACAAATGAATGTTGTCAGTTTTAACTCTCATAAGAGATACACAGCGTATGTTGCTCGATGCAAGGGGTGGTCTGTGACGGCTCCACACAGTCTACCTGTTTTTTGTTATGCCTTGAGCCACATACCACTGTGTATGTTTAATTATTGCTTGATCTGACATGCTGCTACAATACTATATGCTGCTAATATTGTGACAATATTATATGCTTAGAGCAGGCCTTGCTCACTGATTACTGGTATAACTGAACTTTTGTTGACCTGTAAGTTGTTTATCAGCTTAAAAGATGTTTACCAAAATATGGGGATTTCAAGGAGGAACTATATCACAAGTTTTGTGGGCTGACTGTTCTTCAGAAAAGGGAAGTAAGGCATAAGATCAGACATTACGAGACTTGTTTACAACTTAGGAAATGATCTGTAATTTTCTAAAATATTCCATCAACTCATGATGAGCTTGTGATTAATATGTCATTAGTTGAACCTATTGACCCTGTTGTTTGTTCAAGACTATAAAAAGCTCAAAGGCAAAAATGGAAGTCATCATCATCCAGATTTGATCACAGCATCAGCCTGAACTGAACATAGAGCCATTTTGCCAGTGTCGGCCCTGCCTTGACTGAACATATAGCTGCACTGAATAGGATTAAAGTCTCCCTATCAGTGGCAAAGTTGATTTTGTTTATGCATATGCTTGTTAGTACATGATTTATTAGTTTTTCTGTTTATTTAGTAAGTTTTTGTTTAATAAATTTTTAAGTTTGAGCCTTGGTGTCTTGTGTCATTTCTAATTCTGTATTAACCTCAGACTTTGAAGTAATGGACTAGTTCAGTCGCAAGACCTTCCCTTGAAGGGAACCCTTTTTCCGGAGTCCTCCTCAGAAGATCCCACTGGGGAGTCACCCCGGAAGAAACGGTGCAAGAGGAAGCACCTTGATTCCCCTGAGGAATCTGTCATTGAGGACACCAATTACGATGAGGGAGAAGGGTCCCCACGGTCTCCCCCAGAAGACGTCTCATTTGGAGACATTCTCAAGATTCTCAAGCAGAGGGGAGACTGGAAGTCCTCTAACCCTTTCGGAGGAATCTGTGTTCTTGCAGGCCTTCCGTGCTCAGCCATTTACTTCCTGGGTGACCCCACCTGCAGATGAGCTTGTAAAACTGATCGTGCAACAGCCTGGAAGGCCCGGGACAATCTAGAACCTGTCCCCTGGAGGCCAGACAAAATTTTATCCACCCCTGAAGACCAGCCCAATTGGTCCAAGCAGTTGGTAGTTGATTCCATGATCATGGCGGCGGCCACCAAGAGGGAACTGGCAGAAGATAGTTCCACTGTTCATCCCCCGAACAGGGAGTCTCGGGCTATGAACAGACTGGGGAAACGGACCTACGCTTCAGCGACCATTGCCATTCGATCGCTGAACTATCTGGCACACTTCACTTGCCTCCAAAGAGACCTAATTTCTGAAATGTCTACCTCTTTGGTGGGGGTACTGCCTGATGAGGTGCGTGACACTGTCGCCTCGCAGCTGGCTACCCTGGAATCTATCTCGAACTCCTTGATGCGCTTGATATCTCACATCACTGAGGGGGCAGCTTGAGCAGCCGCATCAGGCATTGTAATGAGACTGCATGCTTGGATGCATTTGTGTGATTTTGCAGACCCCTTTAAATCTTCCTTTGTCAACACGCCTGTTGACAAATCTTCACTGTTTGGTCCCAAAGTACAAGACACACTGTCAAGAAGTGAGAAAGATGGAAAGACCTTGTCTGCTGTGGGCATACATTCCCCCCCCCAAGAGATCCTATTCCAGGAACCAGAGGGGAGGAAAATTGTGGTTCAAAAAGTCCCAGGGATCTTTTCGTGACACTCGTGGTGCGCAATTCCCCCCAGGGCAGTGGGGGCAACTCATCCGGAAGATGCCCCTTTCGGGGCAGAGGGGGTCCACGTAACCATGGTGCTAGAGATTCCTTCTCTGGCTGACCCTACCAGCGCTCCTGAGCAGCGGCCCGATTGCTTTACTCTGGAAGCAGTCAGGGGTCGATTTTCTCTGCACCTACAAGCCTGGCAACTTATCAGTACCGATGCATGGGTGCAGAGAATAATATCCAGAGGCTACCATATCCCATTCGATCTCATCCTCAGACCCGTCAAACGAATCCCCGATGTTCCACCCAGTCAGAGGGAGGTAGCAGCCTTAAAAATCGAAAAGCTGCTAAAAAAAAAAAAAAGAGTCATCCAGCCAGTCCCACCAGACCAGAGAAGATCTGGTTTTTACTCGGAGGTTCTTTTTAGTCCCAAAAAAGACGGGGGACTGGAGACCAATCCTGGATCTCAGCTTACTGAACAAATTCATAAAACCTCAAAAATTCCAGATGGTCAAGGTACAGTCCATCCTCCCCTTTGTTGGGAAGGACAACTGGATGTGCTCTATAGATCTCCAGGACGCGTATTACCAAATAAAGATGGACCAGCGCTCCCGGAGATTTCTCCGCTTCCGGCTGGGAGCCAATCACTACCACCAGTTCGGGGTACTGCTATTTGGTCTTTCGACAGCCCCCCCCCCCCGAGTGTTCACCAAATGTATGGTAGTTGTAGTATCTCATCTCTGACTACAAGGATTCCAGGTGTTTCCATATCTAAATGATTGGCTCCTTACCTCCACGACCAGGAATCTTCTCATCCACAGCCTCTCTTACACTCAAGGCCTTGCTCTTCGCTTAGGGATTATGATCAACAAGGAAAAATCTCAAGTGTCCCCAGCAAAAACACTGGAATTTATTGGAGCGATCTTCGACACAGCATCCTGTCAAGCTTCCCTTCCTCCTCACAGACTCTCAAATATAAGAAGCCAGGTTCAAGTTCTCCTCCAACAGACTTTTGTTCCAGCACGCCTTGTACTACAACTTCTGAGTTCTAAGGCAGCAACCATTACCTTAGTTCCACTGGCGAGGTTGCACATGAGACTGGTACAGTGTCTCCTTTCATCACAGTGGTCGATCTTAACCCATCCTCTTGACCACTTCATACGCCTTACAAATCTTTGCAAGAAAGAAATGCTTTAGTGGATGAAACCAGAAACAAATCTTTGGTGTCGACCATTTTGCCTTCCCCAGGGCCATGGTGACCACTGACGCTTCCCTGCTAGGGTGGGAGGGGGGTATTTCCAAGGAAAGACAGTCCAAGGCACCTGGTCCCCCATGGACACCAATTTGCACATAAATGTCCTGGAATGGAGGGCAGTTCTCTTAGTGTTACAAGCGTTCCATACATCCCTCTCTTCTGGGACCATTGCAATTCAGTCAGACAACATGTCAGTTGTCTGGTAAATAAACAAACAAGGTGGAACCAGGTCTTACCCCCTGTGTCGGGAAGCCATGAGAATTTGGCACTGGGTGATAGCTTTCAGCCACTTTCTTATAGCAACGCACATTCCCAGGAGTTCCAACCTTATTGCGGACAATCTGAGCAGGAACATCATGTTGCCTCACGAGTGGTCCCTGAGTCCTGTAATAGTGGATCAGATATTTTGCCGTTGGGGCAGGCCTTGCTGCGACCTGTTTGCTTCCCCTCTAAACAACAAATGCAGAAGCTACTTTACCCTGATCCCCCCTCAGGAGGAGTCACCAAGGGATGCTCTGATGCACGATTGGCCCCTGGGTCTGCTGTATGCCTTTCCCCCATTTCCCCTTATCCCGAAATTCCTCCAGAAAGCTCAAAGGTTGAGAAGCAAAGTGATCCTCATTGCCCCTTATTGAACCCATCAAGTCTGGTTCCCTTTCCTATGGCCTCATCTGATTCACAGCCAGTGGATCCTGGATCAATCCCAAGGTCTGCTGTCTCACCCTCATTGACTGATGCACCCAAACTCCACATCCTCAAGCTCACAGCTTGGTTTCTCCACTTCCGATGATTGCCAGGCTACCTGATATTTCATCTCCTGTCCGTGAGATTCTTCTGGCTTCACACAAACCTTCCACCAGGAAAATTTATTCTAGTAAGTGGGCTAGGTTCTCTACATGGGCCAAAGATCATGACATAGACCCTTTCTCTATGCCTATTCAGAAGATCCTACAATACCTGACCACTCTTCTACATGCAGGAGTTTCAGCATCGACAGTTACTGTACATTTAGCAGCTATCGCAAATTTTCACAATGGATTCGATAATTCTTCTGGTATGTCACACCATCTGTGCAAAACTTTCTTAAAAGGAGTATTACATGTTAAACCTCCTGTCACGCTCCTCATAGAGCCTTGGGACTTGACTTGGTGCTTCAGTCGTTAACAAGCCCTCCTTTCGAACCTTCTAATTCATGTGATATAAAATTTTTGTCTTGGAAGACTCTACTTCTGGTAGCACTTACCTCAGCAAGAAGAGTATCTGAGTTGCAGACCTTGAGTGTCAAGAGACCTTATTTGATTTTCCACAGGGAAAGAGTGCCCCTACGTACTGACACATCCTTCTTGCACAAGGTCATTTCTGGGTTTTCAGTTAACCAATCTATTGACCTGCTGGTTTTCTTCCCTCAACATTCAAATAGAGGAGAATGTCTTTTTCATACCCTTGATGTTCATGGGCAACTTTGTTTTTACTTGGACAGAATTAAATCTTTCAGAGTAATGGATCAATTGTTTGTGGCCTTTGCGGGATCCAGACTGGGTAAACCTGTTTCCACAGTGACTCTATCTTCCTGGCTTAGAAACATCATTACCTTTATCTACCATCAGAATAAACTGTCTTTACCTTCCAGAGTAAAGGCTCATTCCACTAGATCGATGGCTACTTCTTTGGCTTTTCATTCCAGAGTCTCTATGGATGATTTTTATTTATTTATTTAACATTTGTTAACCGGGATAGCCCGACTTGGAACAAAGCCAATTTTCAGTGGAGGCCCGGGGAGAAATGCTCCAGACGCATGTCTTTATAACTTGGGAGGAAACCGGAGCACCCCGGAGGAAACTCACATGAATGCAGGGAGGACATATGCATACTCCAGACAGAAGGCACCCCAGCCGAGAATCGAACCGGAGAATCTCTTGCTGTGAGGCGACAACACTACCACTGCACCGTATCTGCGCAGCAGCCACATGGGCAAGACCTCATTATAAATTGGATTTGACCTCCAGGGGATGAGCATCTTTTGGTTCTATGGTGCTCAGGAATATCCTTCTTTAGGGCTACCCAGGATTCAAGTAGCTGGGGACTCTGTTCTATCAGTAAGGAATAAATAAAGATTTACAACATCAGATAAAGAAGTTATGTCTCACCATAACGTTCCATCTGTGTTGTAGATCATTATTCATTCATTACTTCCCGCCCTCCTTCCCCCTGCCTGGACTCCTGGTGGATTTTAGAATCTCCTAGTTAAGGTATTTGCACAGACAGAGCCTCCTACTGTCTCTTTTATTATCTCTATAATGTAAGGGTGGGCAAACTCGATCTGAAGAAACTATGAGAGGGGCATTATGGGTAGGTCTTAGCTGAGAGTTTTTGTCTGACGCGAGCTTGGAAACGGCCGTGTCGGTTCCGAGGAGGGAACCGAAGTCTTATCAGTAATGAATGAATAAAGATCTGCAACACAGATGGAATGTTATGGTAAGACATAACTTCTTTTTTACTATGTGTGTACTTGTTATCCTTCCGAATGTGCATGCCCCTCACTGGTGTTAGTGGTGAGGGTTGAGGCTTCTTGATTACTAGGCCAGTGCACAGGCGTCACAGCCATCATGAAGGAACTTGCAGAGGAGAATTGTACTCTCCATCCCTGTTAAAGGGAGTTCAGGGTGTTAGACAGATGGCCTTCCATATCACTGTTACAGTATCCTTTACAAAAGGAATCCGCTGCCAAGTGTAACCCCAACATGCAACCAGTATACCAAAGCCTTAGGTTTTATAGACATCGTATGTTACACGTATGCTTCCCGCTGAAGGCATAGGACATAAAGGTGATGCATGGACATGCATACTTCAGAACTTCTTTGCCACCAGTCTGAACACCGTCATTGATCGATGGTCTGAATGCTCCTTCTTCTCTACTGGTTACCGAGCTGTGTTTTACATAAGTGCCCCACTGGGGTTTCTTGTTATCTATTTTTCCACTTATTTTTTGTGAGTTTACATATCTTCCTAAAAGGGAAAATGTCAGTGTGGGAGGCAGATTCCCCATAATTATCATCACGAGCAGTGTCTTTTGTGTTTAGGTACTTCTCACAACCATATGCAGTGTTGTGTGTGTTAAGCATTTGTCCCTAAGACTCTACATTATCGTCTGTCCTCCTTATTGATTTACCTGGAGAACCAATGTCTTAAATTGTTGGTGTAAGGTGCTGTGGTGGACTCTTCCTGTCCTGAAGGTCAGCTACCTCTCAAGAAAAAGGCCAAAAAACTCAGGTCGGATTCGGCTGTTGTCACATCTCCCCCAGATGTCTCTCTCATGGCTGGTGAAAACCTAGAGGATCATCTGGTTGTTAGATTAGATTCCTCTGCTGTGACCCCATCAGAGGGCGGCATGGATCTAACTTCTCACACATTCTCAGAGGCTTTGCAAACTTCCACTCAGGATGTTGAGGGGGAACCTTAGATGATTATTTCTGAGGAACCAAGAGGGATACCACAAATCCTTGTTCAGGAGGAGATTCCCACTGAGTGTAGGCAAGGGTCTAAACCACCTAGGGTTTTTAGGGCAGATGTTCCACAGAATAAAAAGAGAGAACAAAACATATTTCACCTGCTGCTTAAGCTCCCCACTGTGAATGGCAGGATTTTATGGGGGTTGTTTAATGCCTTAATGGCCTTAAAGCTTCATCAAGGAGTTTCTGTGCCTGCACCTCCTTGGTCTTCTACTCCCCTTAAGAGACCCAGAGAGCAAGAATTATCTGAAGAGCATTTGAAATTTAGGGAAGAGTCTTTGGCATACTCCTCTCAAATCTCTTCTCTCTTGGAGTATGGATCTGAGTAGGAGGATTCTATTAGTTCAGACTCCTCCTTGGAGGAACTGTACTTTGGGAACACTATTTCTCATATGATGGAATAATTTAAATGGGACTTTTCTCAGGTTTCTGATATTTGAAAGAGGTAATATGCACTCCCTCTGCTCTACCTCCTGTCTCGGCTGCCTTTTTAGGTACCTTTTCAGCAACTTCTGTGACCCGTGACTCTCAGTCATCAGCTCCTAACAAACCTAATAGATTTTACAAGGTGCCTGATGATTGTAAGTTGTTGCACAAATGCACTTCTGCTGATCATTCTGTAGTATCTGTCTCTCCTAACAAACCTTCTAAACTGTTGTCTACTAAACTACTACCTTCAAACAAGGACAGTAGGGCTGTGGCATATTTAGGCAGGAAGGTTTATACTGCTGCAACCCTGGCTTTTCAGGCTATTAATTACCAGACTCGTATGACCAGGTATGATCTCGAGCTTCTCAGGTGATCTCTGACCTCCCTGATTCAGAAGGGAAGTCTCAACCCTTTCTGTATTAGGTTCTACCTCTTAACTGACTCACTACTCTATTAAATGTAGATGTTAAGTTGTCAGTCTCGCCTTCATTCTTGCTGGATGGGTTCGGAGCCGAACCTCGGCTCCGACTCGGCCACTACTAAAGCTCGAGATCTAATTTTACCGGCTCGAGGCAACCCTATATCTCATGATGCTAGGCGGTAACTCCCCAGATCTCGTTTGCCGCTTTCCCTAGCGAGGTGCTTTTTTCTGGCTCCTGGTGTTAGATTTTGTTTCAAAATCGCTCTCTTTCTACTTAGCCTTCCCACCTTTTTTTAATAGTATAGCTTAGTTTAACGGTTAAACTAATAATTTTTTCCCCGTTAGTGTTATTTTTTTCTTTTATCCCAATTATTCTTCCCTTCCACTAGGTTAGGCCTTAGGCCCTGCTCCTTTCCTAGTCTTCTCACAGGGATTTTGTGCTGTGGGTGTGGTCTGTGTGTGTACCCCGGTATCCCTGTCTATTTGGATTTGGTGTGTGTGTGTTGTTTAAATTTTACTTTAGCATTATGTCGAAGATACAAAGGTCTCTGGCTTCAAGAAGTGTGACTCGTGCTGTCAGAAGATGTCTCTGACAGACGGTCACACTTCTTGCATTTACTGCCTGGGACCCCTGCACCTGCAGGACTCTTGTTCTGTGTGCCATGCGTTCAGTCCAAGAGTCCTGCAGGAGCACAGAAATAAATTAATCTTAAGGGGCTTATTGAAGCCCGAGGGTTCCCCGGCCAAGTCCTTGCCGGGGAAGCCCTCGAAGCCAACCAAACCGTCGGCTCCGAGTTCTAAGCCTTCGGCTGGTGGCTCACCATCTGCCACTCGATCGGCTCCAGCTGGAGCTGATACGTCGGCATCGCAGCTTCTTGCATCGGCTCCACTCGGAGCCGATACCTCTGAGACTCAACTTCCACAGTCGCATCTACGGCTCCATCGGCTCCACCCATCTCGATACCCTCTACACGAAAGAGGTCCAGATCCCCATCGTTGGAATCCATCCATTCGGCTCTGAGGTCACCCTTGCTCTCGGAGCGGAGCCATCAGAGCCATTCTTCTCGGTCATCCAGGCTTTCCGACCATGACCTTGAGAGAGTGGTCAGTAGACTCTTAAAGTCTCAGGCACTGGCCCAAATGCTTCACAGCCCGTCTCATCAGACAGCGGCTATATCAGCTCCACCTGCTATTCCTCCTTCGACTCTCCACCAGGGTTCGGAGCCGGAGCTCCTCGGAGCCATGACCGTTGCGGCATCGGAGCCCATACCTCCCCCCTTTGGCTCCGTTGTCCTCTGCTCCGATCTCCTCCATGGTGCCTTCATTGGAGGGTTCCGGGCGCCTGAACTCTCTCGCCGGCTCCGAGGGGGCGAGTGGCATCTGACCCTTGTCCGACCCCGTTCTCCCTCTCGGAGCATCGGTGCTGGTGAGCTCGGCCCCGACATCGGCTTCGGAGCCGTCCCTGTCGGTGCGGCCCGGGGTTCCTAGTTCTTCGGAGCGGGAGCCTTCTGGCCTGCCTGATAGAGGAGCCTTCAAAGTGATGAGGAGCGTACTTGCCCCAGTGCCTGGTCAGCGGTCAGCTCCATCAGCTTCTCCCACTACAGTGCCTGCTGACGTCTCTTCCCACTCTCTTGCTCCCGGACCCAGAGATCCAACGCCTCAGGTTTCCCCACTGGGAATTTCTTCCTCTTCCGAGGCTTCTCCTGACCCGTCAGGAGGCCTTCCAAATGTATAACAGCTCCATCTGATAAACAATTTTTAAGCAAAGGTGTCCCGGTTGATGCCATGGTGGTGGCTGCAACCACCAAGAAGGAACTAGCTGATCTTTCAGTGCCTATCCATCCTCCTAACAAGGAATCTAGGACTATGGATAGGTACGGTAAGCGGATGTTTTCATCAGTGACCTTTGCCATGCGGTCGCTGAATTATGTGTGTCACTTCACCCGCCTTCAGAGAGATGTTCTCAAAGAGCTGGGTGAGGTTTTACAGGATCCGTCAGCTGCTGGGTCCCAAGACAAAATTAATTCACAGCTAGGAACCCTAAACTCCATTGTTAACTCCTCCATGCGGCTCATTTCCTATGCAGCCGATGGAGTGAGTAGGGCCGCAGGCACAGGTGTGGCCTTAAGGCGTCACGCCTGGATGTGGCTTTGCAATTTTGCGGACCCCTTCAAGGCATCCTTTACTAACTCCCCTTTTGATGGCCCGGCGTTGTTCGGGCCTCAAGTGAAAGTGACTTTGACCAGATGCGAGCAAGATGGCAAAACTCTTTCTGCCATAGGAGTCCGTTTCTCCACCCCTTCTAGACCATACCCTAAGGGTCAAAAGGGTGGAAAGATGTGGTTCCGCAAATCTCAAGGAGTCACGCCTGATGCAAGAGGTCAGTTTCCCCCTAGAGGCAGAGGGGGTAACAACAACAGATGCCACCCAAGAGGCAGAGGGGGTCCGCAGAATCAGGGTAGCAGAGAGCCTCTCTCTGACAAACCCTTCCAGCATCCCTGAGGTGTTGCCCGACTGTCCACCTTCAGAGGCAGTCGGGGGAAGATTGTCGCTGTACCCACAAGCCTGGCTCTCCCTTACTCAAGACAAACGGGTACAGTCGATCATATCCGAGGGCTACAAAATTCCCTTTGTCCAAACCCCAACTCAGAGAAAGGGTCCCCTTCCAGACGTTCCACCCAGTCTGAAGGAACAAGCAGGGCTGGAAATATCAAAACTGCTAACAAAGAGAGCCATCCAACCAGTCCCAGCAGACCAACTAGGATCCGGAGTCTACTCAAAGTTCTTTTTGGTACCAAAAAAAAACAGGGGACTGGAGGCCAATATTGGATCTCAGCAAACTAAACAAGTTTGTAAAAAAAACGAAATTCCGGATGGTCACGCTACAGTCCATTCTACCTCTTTTGAGCAAGGACAATTGGATGTGCTCAGTAGACCTTCAGGATGCGTACTATCACATAAAAATTCACAGGCGATCCAGAAGGTTTCTCCGCTTTCGGCTGGGGGACAGTCATTACCAATTCAGAGCCCTGCCCTTTGGTCTCACTACAGCCCCTAGAGTGTTCACCAAATGTATGGCAGCGGTTACGGCTCACCTGAGACGTCAGGGATTGCAGGTGTTTCCATATCTAGATGACTGGCTCCTCACTGCCACCACCAGGCGTCAACTTCTTCAGGCCAGGGATTACACCATTCACATTTGCAAGGAGCTAGGAATTTCCATAAATTTCAAAAAGTCTGCTTTGTCACCTTGTCAGTCTATTACCTTTATAGGCGCCAACTTGGACACCGTGCAGCTCTCAGCAAGGCTAACAGAGCAAAGGGTCTTAGATATTCAAAATCATGTCCATCTCCTTCTTCAGATCAACAAAATTCAGGCCAGGTATGTTCTGCAAGTATTAGGTCTCATGGCGGATGCCATCACACTCCTTCCTCTTGTTTCTTCTTTGCTCTCCCTTCAGTGATGCTTTTTAAGTGGTCTTTCAACAACTCCAACTCCCTCACATCACAAGATACTGATAGCTCCAGCTTGCAAAATGTCTTGTGGTGTGATGGTGTCCCATCAAGTCGCAGCAGACATATCCCCCCCCCTGGCCTGCGCCACGGTCACATCGGACGCCTCCCTGATCGGGTGGGGGGTGGGGCATTTTCAGGGCAGGACAGTCCATGGCACATGGCAACCCTTCGAATGCCACCTGCACATAAACGTCCTGGAGATGAGAGAAGTGCTTTTGACGTTGCAAGCCCTCCCCGACTCTCTTCCCCTGGGGACTATTGCAATCCAAACGGACAATATGTCCATAGTGTGGTATATCAACAAGCAGGGCGGAACCAAGTCCTATCCCCTGTGTCGAGAAGCACTCAGACTTTGGCACTGGGCGATATCTTCTCAGCAGTTTCTGATAGCAATGCATATCCCCGGGAAGTCCAACATCATAGCGGACAGGTTGAGCAGAGCTATTCTCATGCCACACGAGTGGTCTCTCAAACAATCTGTAAGGGAAGAGATTTTTCGGAAGTGGGGCCTTCCTTGCTGCGATCTTTTTGCTACACCTCAAAACAGCAAATGCCCCGACTTCCTCACCCTCTTCCCCCTTTCAGGCCATCCCCCCAGAGACGCTCTAGTCCACGATTGGCCTCGGGGACTTCTTTACGCCTTTCCCCCCTTTCCGTTAATAACACAAGTTATTCAGAAAGCAACCGCCTTGAGAGCAATGATGATTCTCATTGCCCCTTATTGGCCTCGACAGATATGGTTTCCATTCCTGCATCGTTATCTCTTGGAGCAGCCTTGGCATCTGGATCCAGTGCCAGATCTTTTGACCCATCCGTCAGGGCAGCTGCACCAATCCCTCCATTCTCTCAACCTCACTGCTTGGTTGCTCCTCTTCCATCCCTAGCCAGGCTTCCTATGATTTCAAATCCCATCCGGGATATTATAGTAGCTTCCCTTAAATCTTCCACCAGAAGGATCTATGCTAGTAAATGGCAACGTTTTTCCTTCTGGGCAAAGGCTAGAAATATAGATCCTTTCACTGCCCCAATTCACTCGGTCTTGGATTTCCTAGCTGAAATTTTTCATTCAGGATCTTCTTCTTCCGCAGTGAAAGTTCAGCTGGCAGCCATTTCAAATTTTCACATAGGCCTGTCGGATGGCAATGTCATGTCCCATAGGCTGTGCAAAGCGTTCCTTAGAGGTATCTTTTTACTCAAGCCCCCTATCAAAGATCCTCCGCCACAGTGGGATCTAAACTTAGTTATATCATCTTTGATTCTACCTCCCTTTGAACCTGCAGCCTCCTGTTCACTGAAATTACTTTCCTGGAAAACACTCTTCCTAGTCGCTATTACATCAGCTAGGAGAGTATCTGAACTTCATGCCCTATGCATTCGTCCTCCTTATTTAGTTTTTCAAAAAGACAGAGTTTCTCTAAGAACTAACCCCTCTTTTGTACCCAAGGTGGCTTCGCAGACAAATTTAAATCAATCAATTGACCTCCCAGTTTTCTTCCCAAATTATTCACACAGGGCGGAGCAAAAACTACATTGTCTGGACGTTCATCGCCAGCTCCGATACTATTTGGACAGAACTAAACAAATCAGGAAATCTGATCAACTCTTTTTATCTTATGCAGAGAATAAGAAAGGCCTTCCAGTATCCAAGGTAACCCTGTCTAGGTGGCTGTCTTCTGTGATCACTTGTATTTATCATCTCAGAGGTAAACAATTGCCTTCTAGACCAAGAGCCCATTCAACCAGAGCACTAGCTACATCAACAGCCTTTCAAGCTAGACTGCCAATAGACACTATTTGTGCGGCAGCCACATGGGCCTCTCCTCATACCTTTGTCTCGCATTACAATTGGACATGGCCTCCAGAAACAGGGCAAATTTTGGTCCCACCATTCACAAGAGTCTGTTCCAATGAGCCACCCAGGATGAAGGTGCTAGGGACGCGGTCCCATCCAGCAAGAATGAAGGTGAGATTGACAACTTAACATTGAGAAGTTATGTACCTACCATAACGTTCCATGTTAGTTGTCTTCTCTCGCCTTCTTTCTTGCGTCCCACCCAGACCGAAAAGATCTTCCCTTCTTTGAAGGGTCCTTATTTTCCTTTTTCACCATCTAGGTGGTCCTAGGGTAGCTATAGCGTAGATAGCGACTTTTGGGGGTTTATCTTCCTTCCTCCTCCTTTCCAGTTGGAGGACTATTTGGCCTATGCTGGGTTTTCAGCTTCCAAACGAGATCTGGGGAGTTACCGCCTAGCATCATGGGATATAGGGTTGCCTCGAGCCGGTAAAATTAGCTCTTGAGCTTTAGTAGTGGCCGAGTCGGAGCCGAGGTTCGGCTCCGAACCCATCCAGCAAGAAAGAAGGCGAGAGAAGACAACTAACATGGAACGCTATGGTAGGTACATAACTTCTCATTATTATGCAGCTGATGCTTCTTTTAGGGCTCCTGTCTTTGGTTCAGTTTTGAGACGTTATTCTTGCCTTCTTCTCCAGCCCTTACCTGATAACACTAAGGATAAATTGCTGTATGCTCCTTTTGATAATAAGAACCTTTTTGGTTCTGCTGCTGAGCTTTTTAAGTTCCTCCAGGATAAAGGAAGGCCTTGCAGGAATTGAAGCATGTTTTTGTGTCTCCTGTCTATATCTAATTTTGTATGTTGATAGCCTCGCCCTCCTCCTAAAGGTAAGAAGGGTTCTAGACATTTACCTCCTCCTGCTAAGTCTACTCAGACTTGTGGTTCTCAGAAGCCTCCTTTTCAAGACAAATCGGGTTCTATCTGACAGTTTGCTTCCCTTTACTGGGTCAGGTTCCCCTCTCCCTGTGTCTTTCCCTGTCCCTTCCCAATTGGTTAAAGGTCACTCAAGACTCTTGGATTCTGTTCATCTGCCAAGGATACTTCATGGTGTGGAAATTCCCTCCTCCTTTTCTGGGCATCCCTCAGCCTCCTCAAGCACAGCTTCCTTTATTTTCAGACCTGCATCAGGGCCTTGTGGTCCAATGCGCACCATTCAAGTTGTGTCCCCTGCCCGGGAAAAGAAAGGGTCTTTATTCCAGAATGTTTCTGGTTCCCAGGAAGGAAGGCACAAAGGTTTGTATACCAATTCCATCCTTGAGGCTGCTGCTTGGACTACTGTCCATATCTTCACTAAGCACTACAAATTGGATATTGTTTCCAGAGTAAGACCTGGCTTTGCCAGAGCTATCCTGCATGGGTTTCTAGAGAGCTTCTCTTTGCCTTACTTTTCCCAAGTTTCCTGTTCTATTAACATCTTTATTGAATTAACACTTGTGACAAAGGCAAGTTTACATCTATATAAAAGTAATCAAACTGTATTAACAAGTTCAAGTTTACAAACATTATACTTCACATATATTACTATATATCATATAACCTAAGCAACATTATAGGTTCATAGGTAGGTACTAGGCTATCAGCCCAAGGGCCTACGAAAGCCTAGCCAACAAGGTTCCTTGGCTTACGCCACCCAAGAAAGTTATTTTCCTGTGCCACTGTTGAGCAGAGACATAGAAGTGATCCCCAGGGTGTATTTTCTATTTCCCATCCACTCATCAAGATTTTTCTTGAAGAGTGCTAATGAAGAACTTTGCTTGGCATAGATGGGTAGCCTGTTGCAGAGTATGGGAAGTTTCTGGGACAGGAATCTATCCCTCCAGCATGTCCTGTTTATTGGGGTGACAAGGTTTAGGTCCCTAGAGCGTGTAGCTCAGAAGGATTGGGATTTCTTTAGGTGCAGCATGTCCAACAGCTCTGGGTTTGACATAGCTTTATATGTTAGGCAGAGATCACCTTGGAGTAGGCGATATGCTATGGAGTAAAGCTGGAGTTTTTTGAGATGGTCAGTGTAGGGCATTTGTTTGAGGCCAGTAATCCTCTTTGTGAGGTACTTCTGTGGCCTTTCCAGCTGCTGCAGATGTCTTGTGAGGTACATTCCAAAAGGGGGGTTGTACTCTATAATGGGTCTTATAAATGTCAAGTAGAGGTGAACAATGATTTCTTTTTTTCCTGGATGAGAACCCTTTTATGATGAAGTGTGCCACGTAGAAGGACTTCCTGACTAGTGTGGCGATGTGACTATCAAAGGAGAGACTACGGTCCACCTGGGTCCCAAGGTCTCTTATCACACATTCGGTGTTAAGTAGATTGTTGCCTATGTGGTAGTTCATGGGTACAGAGTTTTTACCAAAGGGGATGACACAGCACTTTTTGGCATTGAGCTTGAGGCTATGGCTCTGACACCAGACATCCATCTCAGCGAGGCCCTTCTGTAGGATGTCCACATCATTTGGGGACTTGACTATGGCTCCTAGTTTGCAGTCATCTGTGAACTTCATTAGCCAGAGGCCTTCTGTGTTAGCCTGTGCTTCAGTGAAGTAGATACCAAAGGGGAGAGAGGTCCCAGGACTGAACCCTGTGGTACTCCACTTGTCACTGGTTTGAGGTCACATTTGGAGTCTGCAACTTTTACAGTGTGGGTTTTGTCAGTGAGCCAGTTGACAACCCATCTTGTGACGTAGGGATTTATACCTAGTTTAGTAAGTTTAGCTATAATTCCAGAATGGGGGATGATGTCGAAAGCCTTGGCGAGGTCAAGATAGGCTGTGTGAACCACCTTACCCTCATCTACGGCTTTGGTGACTGTCTCAAAGAAGTCGATAAGGTTCAGGAGGCATGATCTGCCTTTCACAAACCCGAACTGGGTGGGATCCAGAGTTTGGAGGTTACCAATGTCTTTGTTTATGAGTTCCATGGCCTTGCAGACCAGGCTTGTCAGGTTAATAGGGTGATAGTTCCCAGGATCAGTGGTGGCTCCCCCTTTGTGGAGTGGGATAACTGCTGCTGTGCACCATTCAGTGGGCACAAAGCCTGATGCGAGGCTATTATTGAACATGGTGCTTAGGTGGGGAGCCAGTTCGTTCTGAAGTTTGTGTAAAACACAGCCAGGGATGTTATCCGGTCCTATGGTTGCTGTGTCTTTGGCTATAGAGTGTGCAGCTTTTACCTGCGTAGTTGTGATTACAGGGACTCTGCATTCTTCCTGTATAGATATGGGCCCTTTAGGGGGTGGGGGTAAAGTCAGCACTGAACCTATCTGCCAGGATGTTGGCAATATCAGTTGGTTCAGTAATTTTCATGCCGTTGTGCTGTAACTCAGAGCAGATCTGGGTATTGCCATTGAGATTCTTGACATAGCTATAGAATGCTTTGTGGTTGTCCTTACAGTTAGTGGTGATTTTGTTTCCATGGCTAGCTTTGGAGGATTTTATAAGGGATCTCTGCTTCTTACTGAGGCTGACCAGGGATCTCCTCCACTCATGGGATTTTACTCTCTTTTGCAGCAGTTTCTTCCTTCTGTTGTACAGTTTGTTTATGGCAGGGAACCACCAGATTGGCTTCCTTTTTTAGGAGGATAGCATCTTGGTTCTGTTTGGGATAGCATGATCCATGCACTCGTGTAAGTGCTTATAGAGTGCATTTGTGTAGGATTCAGCAGTTGTAACTGTATTGTCCATCTGCATGGGTGTCATGAAGTTCACCACTTCTGTCTTAAGAAGCATGAAGTAGGCTTTGGAGAAATTTTTTTAATGGGGATGGGGGCAGGATGTGGATATCAAGGGTGGTTAGCTTATGGTTGGATCGGACCAACGAGGAGTTGACTTCAGGTGTGGAACACCGGTCACTCATGTTGATAATGACTAGGTCTAGGATATTGTTGCCCCTGTTGGGGGTGTGGATAAGTTGATCCAGGGCATTGGAGTTTATGAATTCCAGAAAGTGTTGAGCTAAGGAGTTGGTACACAAGTAATTTCCCAGTTAATGGTGGGGTAGTTGAAGTCGCCCATTATTAGGGTGTCTAGTTGAACCCTGATATTTTCCAGTACATCAATAAAAGAAAAGTGGGAATCCTGGGGCATGGTGGGGGATCTGTAGTAAGCTACAATTTGGATTGCAGTTTTGCCCAGAGTTAGTTGCACTTGGATAACCTTGGATGCATTATGCTGAGCAACTAGCCTGGAGGTGTGGATATCCTTAATGAATATGGACACACCTCTGCCTTTGGTGTTTTGGTCCAGGTTACATGGCCGAAAAGTGTGATATGAGTTATAGCCTGGTAGTGCAGGGGTGATCTCTGGAGCCTTGAACCAGGTCTCAGTCACTGCACAGATATCGATATTCTCCATTTTAAGGAGTGCCTCGAGTGAATGCATTTTGAGATTTAGACTTCTAGCATGGAGTAGCATTACCGTCAGTTTTTGCTTGCCTGTTCCTGTTACGGTGGTGAATTTGTCATTTGAACCTTGCCTAAAAAAGGCACTATAGGAGTGGCAAGAGCCTTAGCCAGTATCCGGAATCCCAGGGGAGACAGGTGCAGTCCATCTCTGGCAAAGCATCATGGTCTGTCGCCCATGTTATCCCAAGCAGACAGATATTGGATCCCCTTAGAATGACACCAGAAGCTTAGCCAGTTGTTGAAGTCAATCATTTTGTCCTTGTTCTGCGGTATCATTTTGGGCGATGGCAGAATGCTACTCAGGGCTAGGGTCATACCTGCCTGGGCTACAAGATCGGAGAGCTCTTCCATGTCTCTCTTCATGTAGTCCAGGGAGGTACGTCTCAGGTCATTCACACCGACATGGACAATGACAGAGTTATATTTGTACTTGTAGTGGAGTCACCTGAGTGTGTGGATTATGTGGCGGATCCTGGCACCCAACAGGCAGCTGACAGTAATCTTCTCCTTGTTTAGCCTGGTAAGTGGGACATCAGTGTGCCTGACTATAGAGTCACCTATGACTAGTGTGTTGGGTACATTGTTTTGTCTTATTGGCTGTGGTTGAGTGGCACACTGAGTCTGGGGGCTATGTGTCATTTGGGTTGTGTTGGGGATGGAGGTTGCTTGCATTTCTGCTTTGGAGGTCTCTGCTGCTTAGACAGATTATTATTGAGAGCCTCCGCAAATGTTTTTGTGTTACTATGTGTGGATTTTGGTGGTGTAGATTTAGTGAGACTATGTGATGAGTGTGGTGTGGTGCAAATATTTACTTTCTTCTCTTGACTGTCAAGTTCAGTCTTGGTTGGAGAGAGCTTTACCTCCAGTTTGGCTAGATAAGTGCATCTCTCACAGGTTGCAGTGTTGGGTGGTAGGAGGAGAGGGTTGTCTGTGTACGAGGCAATTTCTACATTGCCTCAAGATGCCCAGATTCATCAGATAGACAGGAGAGAATACTGGCAGCTGATCCTTGGACATGCCTGAATAAAAAACTGTTTTCCTCTAGATAAGTGAGGAAAGTGAGTACAAGAGCTCTTTTTCTCTAAGCAAGTGAGAAAAGTAAGTACAAAAACTGTTTTCCTCTAGGTAATGAGGAAGGTTGAGTGCTATAGTAATTAGTAGCTTATTTAGTGTTTACAAGTTCTGAACAAGTGCTGAGCATGAATAAGCAAATTTAAGTGCTAAAACTAAGAATCTGTATCTGCACTAGATGAGTTACAGGACAGAAACAAGTGCAAATGCAGGCTTTCAAATCAGAAATTGAGAGAGATTGAAAAGATTGCCCAAACGGCCAATAACTACAATTATTGGGCCAGAACCACTCCTTATGTGGTAGACAGGTTACCTAGTGCTTACCACTCCCACTGATAAGCTTGAAGGCTTCCCTCCAACACAGAAAGGCTTGGGGGCTCAGAAGCTTACATACAGTCTTGGATACAGCAAATCTGTATCTGGACTACACTAGTTACAGGAAAGGTAGGAAACAGGCTTACACAATTTTTTTTTTTTTTTTACAGAAAAGTAGCTAAAACAGCAGTAAAAAAATTCACATGCAGTGCAAGCTAGCACACAAGTATGTAGCAATATTAGACCAAACACAGTTTAAAAAATGCAATTAAATTAAAAAGGGCTAAAAGCAAGTGCAGAAGGAGTTTATTAGGTAGAATGTGGCAAAGAGATGGGACTGGGGGAGTGTCCCAGATCAAATCTACAGTGGGGCGGGCAACTGCAAAAGCCACCAAATTTAAACTACGAGCCAGAAATAGAGTGGGTGGGACAAAAACATTTTCAGCAGAGATCTGAAAAACTATAAGCAACAATTAAAAAGTATTCAGTTCCTGTCCTTTTTTAAACAAGAAACATCTTTATTAAATGATTGCTTACATGTGCAATCATACATTTATATAAATGAAAACAAACCACACAGACAAAATCCTAGTTGTAAGCATTTTACATCACAAACCATACTAACACACTCCCAGTTGCAAACATTATACATCACTTATAATGTACCCAATCATTTTCAGTCAAACATTACATAGCTCATTTAAGTCCTGCCTTTTTTTTAACCCTCATTCCCCCCTGTATGTATTGTTCCCACAATTCCCATTTTTCATATGTAATTTGCTTCTAACTTTTCCTAAAGATCATATTTCCAGTTGTTTTAGCTCTATTACTATATTCACTACTTCTGACTGCGGTGGTGGTGCTGCGGTAGCGTTCGCCTCACAGTAAGACGCTGTTCGGTTCGATTTTCAGCTATAGCGTCTTCTGTGTGGAGACATGCGTGAATGGGTGTTCCTTCATTGAAGGTTGTGCATCAGAGCTGGCAACTCGGTACCTAAAAATCTTCTGGAAATCATTAGAGGACCGCAGTTCCGCTGTGGTGACCCCTAACCGGGAAAAAGCCGAAAGACACAAACAAACTATATTCACTACTTCTAGCATAGTTGGTTTAGATTTTGATTTTCTAGTAATTGCTTTTTTGGCAGCCACCATAATTACTCACAGCAAGACCTTATGATGTCTAGGCAATTCCAATTCTTTATCATAGCTCAAAAAAATCATCTTCTCGTCAAACCAATCTGCCCATCCAGCATCTCTGAGAGTGCATCCCACAGAGAATTCCTAAAGTCTACAAACTCGCTGCACTCCAGAAAATATGCTCCCAATTATTTCTTTCTCCCTGTCACACGTCCAATATTTGCTGTCTACCTGAGGAAAAATTCTCTGAAGTCTACTTGAGGTATAAAAATGTCTTATGTAAACATTTCCAAGCAAAAATCCTAAATTTTCTAGATTTTATTACATATTTGGGAGACGTACATATATCTTCCCATTGTTTCTTTATGGATTAGTTATCCAGTCTCACTTCCCAATCCTAACTTTTCTGATTCTTACAGTTATCTTGTAATATTTTATATGCTGTACTAATTGTTTATTTTTTAATGGCAGCTTCTGTTCTAGATTCTAATAAAAACTCTACCAGTGCTGTTCCTTCATTTAGGACCCCCTGTTTTCTTCTCTTTGCCTATACACTGATATCAATCCTTGATAGGGAAGGCAATCTGTAACCTGCAGTACAAATAACTTATTGGCATCTTCCCATTCTGTCATCTTTCCCTCTTTAGTTACTTGCTCCCAATACCTTGACTCCTTTTCCTATTTTCTCCAATAAATTCCAGCCCCTTCTTGCATTTTGTCTATATCCTTAATTACAGTCATCCATATCGGCAGAATCTCCTTTCTCCATTCCTATGTTGGCTTAGTTCTTAGGATGCTTTCTGCTACTTTATGGATATAATATTCTGTATGATTATTATTGTTCTGCTTAACCCCCTGCATCCAAAATTACTGTCTCTCCTTGTTTCTTGAGCTTCCCTCCTGTTTCATCATCATCTATTTCCACTTTGAATGATAGATGTTAAGTTGTTAAACTCGCCTTCATTCTTGCTGGATGGGTTCGGAGCCGATCTTCGGCTCCGACTCGGCACTTGCTAAGCTCGAGAACTCATTTTACCAGCTCGAGGCAACCCTATATCCCATGATGCAAGGCGTGACTACCTCAGATCTCGTTTGCCGCTTCGCGAAGAGGTCTCCTTTTTTGCCAGTTCAGGTAAAGCTTTATATTGTAAAGATTAGTCAGGGGTTTTTTTTCCTATTTTTTCATTTATTGAGTATATTTTATACTAATAGATAATCTCCTACCCTATATTCCCTCCCTTTACGTTAGGATTTTTTCCTCTCTTCAGGCCTTAAGCCTCCCTCTCAGTTAATTCCTGTCAGGTTGTGTGTTGTTTGTTTTTTGGGGGTTAACTGTGTGACTGTTGTGTGTTTGTGTTTTTTTTGGACATTATTATGTCTAAGGAAGTGAAGGTCTCAGGCTTCAAGAAGTGTGACTCGTGCTGTCAGAAAATGTCTCTGACAGATGGTCACACTTCTTGTGTGTACTGCCTGGGGCCTTTACACCTGCAGGACTCCTGTGCCATTTGTCACTCCTTTAGCCAGAGAGTCCTGCAGGAACGAAGAAACAAATTGATTCTTCGTGGCTTGTTAAAGTCAGAGGGTTCTCCGACCAAGGCTGGGTCGGTTAAACCCTCTAAGCCTTCTAAAGCCCAGGCTGTAGTTCCAAAGCCTTCGGCTGTGGCTCCGACTCCTTCGGAGTCGAGATCGGCTCCGGCCGGAGCCGATCTTTCCACTTTGGAAGTTGTTGTGTCGGCGCCGTCTGGCTCCGACACACAGATACCCATTACTTTGTCGGTTCCGGCCAGAGCCGACGTGTCTTTATCCAGTATTGGAGCCGGTAAGTCTTCGGCTCCATCTGGAACCGAGGGATTGTCGGCTCCGATGGCTCCATCCAGGAAGAGATCTCGGTCTCCTTCCCTAGAGTCGATTCGTTCGGCTCCGGGATTTCCTCTTTTGTCGGAGCGGAGCCATCGGAGCCGATCTTCAAGATCTTCCAGGCTGTCAGACAATGATTTAGAGAGGGTGGTAAGCAGACTGTTGAAGTCACAGGCACTAGCCCAAATGCTCCATAGCCCGTCTCAACAGACGTCTGCTATTTCTCATCCCCCTGAACTTCCTCCTCCGACTCTCCTTCAGGGTTCGGAGCTGGAGCTTCTCGGAACGGGGACCGTGGGTACGCCGGAGCCGATACTTCCCCTTTCGGCTCCGACGTCTTCAGCTCCGATCTCCTCCATGAGATCTTCTTTGGAGGGATCCGGTCGTTGAGTCTCCCTTGTCGGCTCCGAGGGGGCGAGTGGCATCGGACCCTTGTCAGACCCTGCTCTCCCTCTTGGAGCTTCAGCATTGGTGAGCTCGGCACCGACATCGGCTTCGGAGCCTTCTCTTTTGGTGGGGCCGGGGATTCCTGTTTCTTCGGAGTGGGATTCTTCTGGCCTCCCTGGGAGAGGAGCCTTCGAGGTGATGAGGAGTGTCCTAGCCCCTGAGCTAGGTCAACGGTCTATTCCTTTAGCTCCTCCATCTTCGGTGCCTGTTGATGTCTCTTGCCAGTCTCTTGCTCACGGACCCAAAGATCCATCGCCCCAGGTTTCCCCATTGGGAATAACTTCCTCTTCCATGGTTTCTCCTGATCCTGCAGCAGAACCCCCGCGTAAGAGGATGTGTAAGAGAAAGCACACAGACTCCCCTGAGTCTACTACATCAGATACCGACTTAGATGAGTCAGAGGGTTCCCCACGGTCCCCCTCTGAGGATGTCTCCTTTTCAGACATCCTGGAACTCCTTAAGCAGAGGGGGAACTGGCCATCCATTAACCCCTCCGAGAATGAGTCGGTATACCTGGAGGCTTTTGGATCTCGACCCTCCACCTCCTAGGTGTCTCCGCCTTTCGACCCACTCATGCAAGTAGTGGCTCGGAAGGCGTGGGCAGCCCCGGATTCTGTGGAACCAGTTCCTAGGAGGCCCTCCAAATTTATTACAGCCCCTGCAGACAAACAGTTTCTTTCTAAGGGCGTCCCTGTTGATGCTATGGTG
The DNA here is from genome assembly GCF_019279795.1 of Protopterus annectens. Taxonomy (NCBI): domain Eukaryota; kingdom Metazoa; phylum Chordata; order Ceratodontiformes; family Protopteridae; genus Protopterus; species Protopterus annectens. The sequence goes on along the minus strand of NC_056732.1, from coordinate 606,217,843 downwards.
GTGGCGGCGGCCACCAAGAAGGAACTTGCTGATCCTTCTGTGCCTGTCCATCCTCCTAATAAGGAATGTGAGAGTGTTCAATCTCGCCGTTTGTTCTTACACATGGGTTCGGAGCCGATCCTCGGCTCCGTGTCGGCCGCTTGCAAGCTCTGCATCGAGAAGAAGCTCGAGATCACCTAATACCCACAATCCCCCTCTGCCTTTACCTCAGATCTAGTTTGCCGCTGCAGCGTTCGCATCACTGGGTCGAGCTCGAGCACCTAAGATAAGATTAAGATATTTTTTCTTGTATTTTTTCTTGGTACTTTTATCTTATAAGGTTATTTAGTGAATTTTTGTGTGTGTGTGTGGTAAGGTTGAGGGAATCTCGGTACCTTTAAGTTGTTAAAACTTATTTAGAGTTCTCTTTGGGGCCTACCACCCCTTTCTTGGATTAGACAACTGGATTGACTAATATTACTGGATTTGACAATATTACAGGACTAGACTATTTTACTGGATTTGACTTTTTTCTCCTTTATAGTGACATGTCTGAAAAGGCTAAATCGGGGTTTAAGCGTTGCCAATGTGGGCAAAAAATGTCAGTAACTGACAATCATAGTTCCTGCGTCTACTGTCTTGGCCCTCTCCATCTGCAAGAAGACTGTTCTATTTGTCATTCTTTCAGTGGGAGGGTCATGACAGATAGGCGCAGGAAACTAATGGATAGAGGTTTGTTAAAACCTTCCTTTCAGGAGGCTCTGGATGCTTCTGACCAGGCATCCAAGTCCTCGAAGGAATCGAAGACGTCGGAGCCCAAGTCATCGGCTCCGAGCTCTTCAGCTAAAGTTAGATCACCGGTTCCACAGACTTCGGGGCCGAGTGTTCAACTGTTGTCAGTTTCCGAGCCTCGAGTCTTGGAACCGGTGATGGAGCTCCCTCCCCCGACACTGTTGAGGTCGGCTCCGTCTTCGGTTCCTTCGACCCGTTCTTCCAAGCCCCTCTCCGACATCAATGTGGACCGTGTGGTGCAGAAATTATTGGAGCATACGGCCCTATCCAAACTTATATCGGTTTCAACCCAATTGGTGTCGAAACTTGAAGGCCTTCCATTATCTCCATCCCTCCTTCCTCCGAGACCTGTCCAGGCTTTGGAGCCGGAAGAGGTTGATCTACTGATTGTGGAGCCCTCGGTACCAGAACCGTCCTTTTCTCGGTCGGCTCCGTTCACCTCGACTCCGTCGGATCCGGTACCGGAGTCTCAGAGCCGACGATCCATCCTTGGTTCCGGGGCCGAGAGTCGAACTGATGTTTCGGTTCCGACTCTTCCTCTCGGGGCCTCGGCGCGGATCGATTCGGCTCCGTCCTCGGGGTCGATGCCCTCGGTGCCTGTTTCGGGGATTCTTCCCATTTCTTCGGAACTGGGAGATTCCTCGACTCGGGACCCGGGGGCCTTCGATCTCATGAGGAAGGTGTTGTCTACCCAGACAACCACATCAGTAGAAGCAGCCTCTCCTCCCCATAAAGGACCGTTATCTTCCTCTGCACCAACGGCCACATCCAAGCGTCGAGCACCGGTGTCTCAGCCACCCCTGGAGGGTGCCCCCTCTTCCTCGGAGGCTTCTTCGGATGCTCCCCCCGAAGAAGTCCCTAGGAAAAGATTGTGTAAGAGGAGACACTTAGGTTCTCCACAAGAATCTTTGACATCCGATACTGACTTGGATGAGTCAGAAGGGTCCCCAAAGTCACCTTCAGAAGATGTCTCCTTTTCTGACATCTTGGAGATCCTAAAACAGAGAGGTGATTGGCAGTCCCTTCCCCCTTCTGAGGATGAGTCAGTCTTGCTGAAGGCATTCGGTGCTCGCCCTTCCTCCTCCTGGGTCACTCCGCCCTTGATGAGTTAATGGAGTTGATTGCTCAAGGGCGTGGAGACACCTGACACGTGGAACCAGTCCCTAGGAAGCCTAATAAGTACATCACTGCACCCCAAGACAAGGCTTACCTCACAAAGGAGTTCCAGTGGATGCCATGGTGGTGGCAGCGGCCACGAAAAAGGAGATGTCGGAATCTTCCTCATCTGTCCATCCGCCTAACAAAGATTCCAGGACTATGGACAGATACGGGAAGCGCATTTTTAGTTCAGCGGCTTTTTCTATGCGATCCCTGAACTATTTGACCCATTTTACACGTTTACAGAGGGATCTAATCAAAGAGCTGGGAGATACCCTCCAGGGTACTACAGATGCTGCGGTCTCAGAGAAAGTTACAGCACATCTCAATACCCTTACATCCATTGTTAACTCATCCATGAGGCTGATATCATACGCAGCCGAAGGATCGAGTAGGGCAGCAGCTTCAGCGATTGCTCTTCGCAGGCAATCCTGGATGCGCTTATGTTCATTTGCGGAAGCCTTCAAGTCTTCCTTTACTAACGCCCCATTTGATGGTGCCACTGTCTTTGGCCCCAAAGTAAAGGAGACCCTTACCCGGTGTGAACAGGAGGGAAAGACTCTGCTGTCGGAGTCCGTTTTTCCACCCCTTCCAGACCGTACCCCAAAGGGCAACGTGGTGGGAAAATGTGGTTTCGAAAACCCCAAGGATCTTTCCCAGGCACACAGGGTGATGCTCCCTCTAGAGGCAGAGGAGGGGGCAGAGGTGGAAGACGCCGCCCTGGCGGCAGAGGGGGTCCGCAAAACCAAGGTGACAGGGATACCCCCCCTGGAAAACCTTTCCAGCATTCCTGAGAGGAGGCCCGACTGTCCTGCTCTGGAGGCAGTCGGGGGTCGCTTAGCTTTATACCCTCAGGCCTGGCAAAATATTACTACAGACAACTGGGTAAAAGCGTTGTTACCAGAGGTTACAGAATACCATTCCTATCCACCCCATTCCAAAGAAAACTCCCAGATGTACCGCCCCATCTGCGAGACCCAGCAGCTATAGAAATTTCAAAGCTGCTAGAAAAAAGAGTCATCCAACCACTCCCAGCGGACCAAATAGGATTCGGAACTTACTCAAGGTTCTTTTAGTTCCAAAGAAGACAGGGGACTGGAGGCCTATTCTGGACCTAAGCAACCTCAACACCTTTGTCAAGAAAGAAAAGTTCCGAATGGTCACGCTTCAATCGATCCTTCCATTCTTACAGAAGGACGACTGGATGTGCTCAATAGATCTGAAGGACGCATACTACCACATCAAAATGGCCAGGGCGTCCAGGGATCATTTGCGCTTCCGGCTGGGAGCCAGTCACTATCAGTTTCGAGCCCTGCCCTTTGGTCTGACCTCAGCCCCCAGGGTTTTCACCAAATGCATGGCAGTGGTAGCGTCTCATCTGAGACGCCTAGGATTCCAGGTGTTTCAGTATCTGGACGACTGGCTCCTTTCTGCCACCACCTGGCGTCAACTGATACAGGCCAGGAATTACACCCTACAACTTTGTGTTCACCTCGGAATTTCCGTAAATTTCGAAAAATCTTTACTACAGCCATCACAGCATATCTTATTCATAGGAGCGGAATTAGATACGCATCATTTAATTCTAAGGCTCCCTCCAGAAAGGATAGTCTCACTTCAAAGCCACATATCTCTCCTTCTGTCGTCCAAAAAGTCCCCAGCAAAGCTGGTTCTGAAGGTCTTGGGTCTCATGGCAGCTTCTCTCATTGCGATACCATTGGGAAGACTGCACATGAGAGTTCTACAATGGCTACTGTTTGCACAATGGTCGTTCCAACAGCTACCTCTGACACACGAAATTCTGATTACAAAAACATGCAAATCACACCTAACCTGGTGGCTTCAGACTTGCAACCTTTCCAGCGGAAGACCATTTGTGCTACCCACGCCGTCAGCGACGATAACCACGGACGCTTCCCTGATAGGGTGGGGGGGCATCTTTCAGGGACAGACAGTCCAAGGCGAATGGACCAATTTGGAGTACAATCTGCACATCAATGTTCTGGAGTTGAGGGCAGTGTTTTTAGCGTTGCAACACTTTGCTCCCCTTCTTCCTCTAGGGACTATTGCAGTTCAGACAGACAACATGTCTGTAGTCTGGTACATAAACAAGCAAGGGAGAACCAGGTCTTATCAACTATGCAGAGAGGCCATGAGAATTTGGCAATGGGCGGAGTCCACGGGTCGCTTTCTGATTGCAACGCACATCCCGGGGTCATCCAACGTCATAGCCGACAGGCTGAGCAGAGCAATTCTGTTACCTCACGAGTGGTCCCTCAAACAGTCAATTGCGAAGACGATATTTCGCAAGTGGGGCCAGCCTTCCTGCGATCTCTCTGCGTCTCCAATGAACACCAAATGCAGGAGCTACTTTGCCGTATTACCCCCTCCAGGGGAAGTCCCCAGGGACGCGCTGGTGCACGATTGGCCCCCGGGTCTCCTGTACGCTTTTCCTCCCTTTCCCCTGATTGCAAAGTTTCTACAGAAAGCCAACAACCTTCAGAGGACGATAATCCTCATTGCCCCATTCTGGCCTCATCAAATTTGGTTCCCCTTTCCATTGCAACACCGCATTCGGGGACCTTGGATTCTGGACCCAGAGCCAGATCTACTGACTCACTCGTCAGGAGTTCCTCACCCATCTCTCGAATCACTCCATCTAGCAGCTTGGCTGCTCCGCTTTCTAGCCAGGTCTGACTCTCTTACACCGGCAGTTCAGAATATATTAGTGGCTTCTCATAAAGCTTCCACTACAAAGACCTACACCAGTAAATGGAAGCGTTTGCCTTCTGGGCGAATTCACATTATTTGGACCCTGTTATAGCTCTGTTGAACAAGATCTTGGAGTTTTGACAGAATTGTTCCATGAAGGAGCTTCTCCTGCCACTTTAAGAGTACAATTGGCTGCCATTTCCAACTTTCATGTGGAAGAATGTGGTGCGCCTGTTATGGCTCACAGACTTTGTAAGGCTTTTTTAAAAGGATCCTTTCATATTAGACCACCAGTGAGAACTCCTACATCACCTTGGAATCTGAACCTCTTACTTTCTAAATTGATGTTGCCCCCTTTTGAGCCAGCCTCTGTTTGCCCATTGAAGTTTTTATCATGGAAGACTCTCTTCTTGGTAGCCATTACATCTGCTAGGCGGGTGTCTGAGCTTCAGGCTCTTTCTATTAAACACCCTTATTTGATTTTCCACTCTGACAGAGTATCTCTTCACACTAATCCATCCTTTCTCCCCAAAGTTTGCTCTACCAATAACATTAATCAGTCCATTGAATTACCCACCTTTTTCAAAAATCACACTAATAAGTTAGAGTATATGTTGCACAAACTGGATGTCCACAGACAACTCAGGTTTTATTTGGATAGAACAAAAGATCACAGGAAATCTGATCAACTATTTGTAGCTTTTGCTGACAGCAGGAAAGGTGTAGCGGTTACTAAACGAACTCTTTCCAAATGGCTAACTGATTGTATCATATACGTTTATGAGTCTTCTAATCAAACCTTATCGGTCAAACCTAAAGGACATTCTACAAGATCAGTGTCTACATCCTTGGCTCACGCAGCTCGCCTACCATTAGACACGATTTGTGCAGCTGCTACTTGGGCTAAACCGCATACATTTATCTCTCATTACAAAGTGGACAGGGTTTCTAGGGATAGGGCAACCTTTGGTTCCACTGTGCTCAAGAACGTTCTCCCGTGAGTTCCTCAGGAACATGGAGCTAGGGACGCTACCCATGTGTAAGAACAAATGGCGAGATTGAACACTCTCACATATAGAAGTTATGTCCTTACCATAACATTCCATGTGGAGTGTTCATCTCGCCTTTGTTCTTACATTCCCACCCTCCCACCCTCAGGAAGAACGTTCGATTTGGTGCCTGGTCTGGAGTTTTCTCCTGCTGCATTTGCAATAGTGGTATTTGTATGATACACTTGTGTGTATATATATATGTATATATATGTATATAGATGATCTTTGATTGTGTAAATTTTGGTATGAGTGTGCTCTCTCTGGCTGCTGGTTTGCTTGCAAACTAGATCTGAGGTAAAGGCAGAGGGGGATTGTGGGTATTAGGTGATCTTGAGCTTCTTCTCGATGCAGAGCTTGCAAGCGGCCGACACGGAGCCGAGGATCGGCTCCGAACCCATGTGTAAGAACAAAGGCGAGATGAACACTCCACATGGAACGTTATGGTAAGGACATAACTTCTATTTCTAGGACCATGGATAGTTACGGCAAGCGGATGTTTTCTTCAGCGACCTTTGCTATGCGTTCGCTGAACTACCTTTGTCACTTTACCAGACTTCAGAGAGACATTCTCAAGGAACTAGGTGAAGTGGTTCAGGATCCTTCGGCAACTGGGGCTCAGGAAAAGATTGCCTCACAGCTAGGAATCCTCAATTCTTTGACTAACTCCTCCATGTGGCTCATTTCTTATGCAGCCGATGGGGCGAGTAGGGCTGCAGGCACAGGAGTGGCACTTAGGCGTCAGGCCTGGATGTGGCTTTGTAATTTTGCAGACCCCTTTAAGGCGTCCTTCACCAATACTCCCTTTGACGGTTCGGCTTTGTTCGGGCCTCAGGTGAAGGATACTTTGACCAGGTGTGAACAAGACGGCAAGACCCTTTCTGCCGTAGGAGTCCCATTTCTCCACCCCTTCAAGACCCTATCTAAAGGGTCAGAAGGGAGGGAAAATGTGGTTCCGTAAATCTCAAGGAGTCATGCCGGACACACGTGGTCAGTTTACCCCCAGAGGCAGAGGGGGTAATAATAATAATAGGCGCCGCCCTAGGGGCAGAGGGGGTCCGCAGAATCAGGGTAGCAGGGAGACTCTCCCTGATAAACCCTTCCAGCATTCCTGAGGTGTTGCCCGACTGTCCACCCTTGGAGGCAGTCGAGGGAAGATTGTCGCTGTACCCAGTAGCCTGGCGTTCCCTCTCTCAAGACAAATGGGTACAGTCGATCATATCCGAGGGCTACAATATCCCTTTCGACAGGTATCCCGTTCCTCATCAATCCCTTCCAGACGTCTCACCCGGTCTAAGGGAATTGGCAAAGCAGGAGGTATCAAAGCTGCTAGCAAAAAGAGCCGTCCAAATAATGCCAGCAGACCAAGTAGGATCCGGCATCTACTCAAGATTCTTTTTGGTCCCCAAAAGGACGGGAGATTGGAGACCAATTTTAGACCTCAGCAAACTAAACAGGTTTGTCAAGAAGGCAAGGTTCCGGATGGTCATGCTTCAGTCCATTCTATCCTTTTTGGGCAAGGACATCTGGATGTGCTCAATAGACCTTCAGGATGCGTACTATCATATAAAGATTCACAGGCGCTCCAGAAGGTTTCTCCGCTTTCGGCTGGGGTCCATTCTTTTTCAGTTCAGAGCCCTGCCCTTTGGCCTCACTACAGCCCCCAGAGTGTTTACCAAATGTATGGCAGTGGTTACGGCTCATCTGAGACGTCAAGGATTCCAGGTGTTTCCGTATCTAGACGACTGGCTCCTCTCCGCCACCACCAGGCATCAACTTCTCAAGGCCAGAGACTACACTCTGCAAACCTGCAAACAATTGGGGATTTCAATAAACTTCGAAAAATCTTCTCTGTCGCCTTGCCAATCTATTACCTTTATAGGCGCAGAATTAAACACTGTCAGTATGTCAGCCAGACTCACAAAGCAAAGAATTCTGGACATTCAGAGGTATGTTCAGATCATATTACTCAGCAAGAAGATCAGAGCCAAATTTGTCCTGAAGGTTCTGGGTCTTATGGCTGCGGCCATTGTTCTACTGCCATTAGCCCGCTTCCACATGCGTCTTCTGCAGTGGATGTTGTTCACTCAGTGCTCATTCCAGCAGCTCCCCATGAGTCACGAGATTTTTGTCACGCAGTCGTGCAAGAGTCATCTAATCTGGTGGATGTCTTCTCCTCTGCTCCATCAGGGCCGACTGTTTGTGCTCCCAGTTCCAGTTGCCACAGTCACTTCGGATGCCTCTCTGATCGGGTGGGGGGGGCATTATCAGGGCAGGATGGTCCATGGGACTTGGCAACCCATAGAATACCATCTGCACATAAATGTCCTAGAGATGAGAGCAGTGCTTTTAACATTGCAAGCCCTCAGCGACTTTCTTCCCTTAGGGACTATTGCAGTTCAGACAGACAACATGTCTGTAGTCTGGTATATCAACAAGCAGGGCGGGACCAGGTCCTACCCACTGTGTCGAGAAGCTCTCAGACTTTGGCAATGGGCGATCTCATCTCATCGGTTTCTGATAGCAACGCATATCCCCGGGAGATCCAACCTCTTAGCGGACAGACTGAGCAGAGCTATTCTCATGCCACACGAGTGGTCTCTCAAGCAATCGGTAGTGGACAAGATATTTCAGAAGTGGGGCTTCCCTTCCTGCGACCTTTTTGCTACACCCCAAAACAGCAAATGCCCGGACTTCTTCACCCTTTTTCCTCTACCAGGCCATTCCCCGAGAGACTCTCTAACCCAGGATTGGCCCCGGGGACTTCTGTATGCCTTTCCTCCATTTCCACTGATACCACAACTTATTCAGAAAGCTACCGTATTGAGAGCCAAGTTGATCCTCATTGCCCCTTACTGGCCTCGACAAATTTGGTTTCCGTCCCTGCATCGTCATCTCCTAGCGCAGCCTTGGCATCTGGACCCAGTTCCAGACCTTCTGATCCACCAGTCGGGTCAACCACACCGGGCCATTCATTCTCTCAACCTCACTGCTTGGTTGCTCCACTTCCTTCCTTAGCCAGGCTTCCTATGATCTCTAACCCCGTTAGGAATATCATAGTAGCTTCTTTAAAGTCCTCCACTAGAAAGATTTATGCTAGTAAGTGGAAACGCTTTTTTTTCTGGGCAAAGTCTAAACACTTAGATCCCTTTACTGCTCCAGTGCATTCAGTTCTGGATTTCTTAGCAGAGATTTTTCAATCAGGGTCTTCTGCTTCTACAGTTAAAGTCCAATTGGCAGCAATCTCTAATTTTCTTGTTGGTTTAGCAGATCAAAACATAATGTCCCACAAACTTTGCAAAGCCTTTCTCAGAGGTATATTTCTCCTGAAGCCTCCAATCAGAGATCCCCCTCTGCAGTGGGATTTGAACTTAATGCTGGCATCCTTGATTCTATCCCCCTTCGAACCGGCTGCTACATGCTCCTTAAAGTTTCTTTCCTGGAAAACAATTTTCTTGGTGGCTGTTACTTCAGCTAGAAGGGTTTCTGAACTTCAGGCCCTTTGTGTCCGTTCTCCTTACTTGGTTTTTCACAAAGATAGGGTATCTTTAAGACCTAATCCATCTTTTTTGCCCAAAGTTGCTTCCCAGATGAATCTTAACCAATCGATTGATTTACCAGTTTTTTTCCCTAATTATTCAGACAAAGCTGAACAAAGACTTCATTGCTTAGATGTCCATCGTCAACTCAGATATTATTTGGACAGAACTAAACAATTCAGAAAATCTGATCAACTATTCCTTTCTTATGCAGAGAATAGAAAAGGTCTCCCAGTCTCTAAAGTGACCTTATCCAGATGGCTGTCTTCTATCATTTCTTATGTTTATCATCTCAGAGGCAAGCAGCTGTCCTCAAAACCAAAAGCACATTCTACCAGGAGCCTGTCCACATCCACAGCCTTTCAGGATAGGCTACCTATTGACACCATTTGTGCAGCAGCCACTTGGGCCACTCCTCACACCTTTGTCTCTCATTACAAATTGGACTTGGCCTCCAGGGACAGGGCTAGGTTTGGTTCCACAGTTCTCAAGAGTCTGTTCCATTGAGCCACCCAGGATAGAGGTGCTAGGGACGCGGTCCCATCCAGCTAGAATGAAGGCGAGTTTGACAACTTAACATTTAGAAGTTATGTACATACCATAACGTTCCATGTTAGTTGTCTTCTCTCGCCTTCTTTCTTGCGTCCCTCCCTCCTTCCCCCTGGCCTGGACTGATCTTGAGATTGTACCTTCCTTTTGTTTGGGGGTGTTGTCACTCTTTCCAAGAGTTCACAGTAGGAAGAGTCATTATTGTTAGTGGCCATCGGCCTAGTTTCTCCTACATTTAGTATCTTCTTCCTTGGGAAGAAGTGTTCTTGGCAGCGTTTTCTTCTAGCTACCAAACGAGATCCGAGGTAGTCACGCCTTGCATCATGGGATATAGGGTTGCCTCGAGCTGGTAAAATGAGTTCTCGAGCTTAGCAAGTGCCGAGTCGGAGCCGAGGATCGGCTCCGAACCCATCAAGCAAGAAAGAAGGCGAGAGAAGACAACTAACATGGAACGTTATGGTATGTACATAACTTCTAATTTTCTGCTTGTGCTATGTATAGGAGCCTTAACTGTGTAGCTCTGAAATATCCCTTCAAATCGGGTAATCCCAATCCACCTTGACTCTTGCCATCTTCCCCTCCCAGATAAAGTCCTTCTGCTCTTTATTAATTGCTATCCACAACTTCTCCTGTGGTTGATAAAAATATGCCTGACCTGTGTATAAGACTAAAGGGATTAAAAACATTTTAACTGCTTGTTTCTTACTAACCATAACCATATAATAAAGCTTCCATTTTCTCTTTTTTTTTTTATCTTTTGTTTAGTCTCTTCCCACTTATCTTTAGCTGCCACACCAGAATAATTTTTAATCCAAACTCTTATATACTTTATTTTATCATGTCACCATAAATATGGATACTACTGATCCAATTCACATGTGGGTACATAATTTACTGCTATTGCCTTTGTTTTAACTTCATTAATTTTGTATCCCAAAACAATTTGAAACTGTTTCAAAATGTTCCACAACACTATAACGTCTTTCTGGTTTGTCATGTATAAAATAATAAAGAAATGTCTTTTGGCTTTTCCAGGTTAGGGGTCGCCATAGCGGAACTCGGATCCGCTAATGATTGGCAGTGGATTTTTATGGTGCAGAGTTGCCAGCCCGATGCCCAACCTTCAAAGAATGTATAAAATAATAGCTGCAAATAGAGCCAGCTTTTCTTAACTACCATACCAATTATATCCTTGAATTTCTGAAAGCTTTATTTTCTTTGCCAGAGGTTCTAAATATAATGCAAATAAAGGGGAAAAAGGACACCCCTGCCTGGTTCCTCTTCTCAAGCAGAAATTGTCAGAGAGGACCTCACCCATGTTACTTTCCACCTCCAATCCCTCATATATTCCCCTAATCAACCTTATAATCTTTTCAGGAAATGCAAGAGCTTCCATTGCCCTGCTCATAAAGTTCCAGCTTACTCTGTCAAATGCATTCTGTGCATTAAGTCCCACAAACAACAATGGTATTTTCCTACATTCTGCTTCCCTCTGGATCACCAGTGTTTTGTTAATGTTGTCAAATGTTTGCTTCCCCTCTTTCAAACCACATTGATCCATATCTATCAATTATGGAATTACTTTTGGCATTCTTGTAGACATTATAGACATGAACACTTTATAATCATGGTTTAGTATTGAAATGGGTCTGTATAAAGCTGGAGCTGCTGGATCTTTGCCCTCCTTAGATATTACAGCTACCAGTGCTTTCTTCCAAGATGTTGGTACTTCTCCTTCTCCTCCTCTTAAAATATTATTAAACAAAACCTTCCAGATCTTTATTAGTTTTTTTCCCTCCTAGCTTCCAAACTCCCACAGGAATACCACTTGTTCCTGGGGAATTTGTTGTAGATTGGTTTTACATCACAGTTTTTATCTCATCTCCTCCTGTCTTAACCGTTAGTAATAGAGCCTCCTCTACCTCTAACTTTAGCATATTGAATTCTTCCATAAACATTTCCATTTGTAGCTTTTCTCGATTTCATTATTTTTCTGCTTTATACAGACTTTCATAGAATTTCTAATACCTCTACAGGAATGTTTGCTACCTCCCTTGCTATAGGCTACCTAAGCTTGGCGACACTGCTTTCTACTTTCTGTTGCTTTAGTCATTGTGCTAAAAAAATTTGTGCTCTAGTGTTGTTATCAAAAAACAGTTGCTTAACAGCAATCTTTATAAACTTGTGTATATTATGGACGTAATCCCTTATGTTCTGCTTATCATTCTGCAGGTGATCCCCTTCTTGTTCTTTGAGATTCACCGTATTCCACAATGCTTTAATATTTGTCAGTCCCTCTAAATAATTCTTGTTACTTCTTAACCATAGCTCCATTTCTTTTATTTCCACTGTATTTTTAAACTCCACCTTAATTTTATCCCACTTCCTAGCTATATTTTCAGAAGTAATTTTTGTCCTCTCGAGTAGCTCTTAAATAATCTCAACTAGCCATTCCTTAAATTCTTCTCTTTTCAACATATAGGTGGGAAATTGCCAGTGTCTCATATTTATTTCATTACCCTGCTTTTATTTTAGTTATTATCAGTACATGATCTGGAATAGTTATTGGGTATGTTTCAAGACCTTCAAATAAATGTACATGTTCCTGTGAAATGTAAATTCTGTGTAGCCTAGCCCAGTTTCTATATCTTGGGGAATAATATGTAAATTCACTCTGAACTCCCATCACTGAATTCACATCTTCCATCCCAAATATTTTCATAAATTTCTTCAAAAATCTACCCTCCTTTGTTATGCTTTTCCTTCTGTGTCCCCCAGACACATCTTCACAGCTGCAAATCAAATTCCAGTCCTCCCTATAAGTAATATTCCTTGCTAAAAACTGATTATTTTTCCATGAATTTTCTTAAGCTCCATTATAGGAGTTTTAGGTGGAATATAAACACATGCGAGTGTAATCCTCTTCCCTTGGCAATAACCCCTTAGTGCTACGAATCTGCCATTGTTATCTTTTTTTTTCGTATAATATCACTGTTGGAACTCTGTTGCAGTTAACATAAGTACTCTTCTTTTCCTTGTTCCAGATATTCCACTGAATAACCATCCTGAAAACCTTTCTTTATCAAATTAACATGCTCACTTCTCTCCAAGTGTGTCTGCTGTAAAATAGCTATTTGCACTGTGCATTTTTTGATATAGTTCACTATTCTTTCTTTTTTATGTTTATCTGTGAGACCATTCCCATTTAAAGACATTACAGAAAGCATCAATGAATTATAAAATTATTATTATTCCCACCTTCTATGTAGAACACATTTTTTGTTAAATGTCTAGTTCCAGCTTTTGTGTTACACACATACAATATTTGGCAGGTTGAACTTTTATATAGTTGTTTCTTGTCATATCCATATGAGCCTATGTCACATCTTACAAAACATTTTGTTTTATTGAAAAAGTCCTCAAAAATATGTCCCTAAAACCTAATTTAATATTAACACACAAAACTGCATACATCTTCAAATATTGAAGTTTTACCCTCCTAATAGGAACAGAAGTCCCAAACTGACAGCCACACTTGCAGACTTGAGGTAACCTAAAAGAAAGATTATCCATGCTAAGACACATGGTGCAGCCTGTACTTGTACTAAGTGCTTACTGGTTTTCTCTTATCTTTATAGCTCTCCCAGCTGAGAAAACCCCTGAATGCTTTCAGAGAACATGTTTTCATAGCCAGTTTCTCTTTTCTTTTGTTTTTCCCCCAGCCAATCACTCTCCACCAGACTGTAACCAGTTTCATTTTATTAGATTGTCTCCGTGGAGACATGAGGACCAGACAGCCAGTTTCTCTTTATCAGATCGTCTCCATGAAACATGAGAACCAGACAGTTACTTTGTCTTTGTCAGATTGTTTCCATGGAGACATGAGGGCCAGATTCTCAGTTGCTATTAAGCAGTCATTCATTTGCTAGAAAAAAGCCTCATGGTATTTAATATTCTTTTTTATTCACTTGTTTTCTCTTAAAACTTGTTAAATCAGTCTAAGGACCTCAATCCAGTCATTCCCATACAAGAATGAGAAAAAGCACATCAATTATTCGTTTGTCATGCTCTTTTAACTGAACAAAAAAAGAGAGAGAAGGGAGAGAAAAAAGGAAACAGAAGAACAGCAGCACCTGCTTACTGTCCCCATTTACACTTAAAAATAACTGAGAAGTCTTTACTTTATATCTTGCAAAAAAAACATACACCACAAAAATAATACTATTAAGAAAAAATGTTCTCTTTACTTACAGTTAACTTTCTCTCCTCTCTTCCCCAGTCCAAAGTATTTTTCCAACATTAGTGACATGAAGTAGGATATGTACTTCAGAGTCTCCCACAAGTCCAACAAATTCTCAAAAAAGTCCAATATTTCCAGAATTTTTTGTTCTGTCATATTTCCCAAATATAATTATTGCATTGTAATCCCACTTTGTCACTGGTTTTATTACTGTTTATCTCAGTCTTCCAAATCATATCTCTACTTCATTTCCAACATACTCTTGAGTCTTCTAATAAACTGTCATGCTTCCTTCCTTCTCACCAACATTTTCCATTGAAACAGTGGAAGAGGTTTCACAGGTATAGTCTCTCTGTGGTTTTTAGTACCAGAAGAACAAGAAGCAGAATCTCCTTCTGTTTCACAGCTCACATTTTGTAGGACAAACTTTTTTATCTCCTCCTTAGCATGTACTTCATGAAAAAAAAATTATTTTGTCCTCCCAGGAAAGAATACCTTGAATATGGCTGTGTGCAGCAGTTTGAATCTCATACCTGCATCTCAACATTCCTTGAATAGTGGAATGCATTTACTCCTCTTCTCCCTGGTGTACAATGAGTAATCATTCTCCAGAAACATTCTGCTGTCTTCCACTTTTAATATTTTGTCCTTCTGCCACAGTTTTGTCAGAAACAACTCCTCCTGCTGGTAGGATTGTAACTTTACTATTAAAAGTCTAGGTTTCTTCCTCATAGCCAGGTTTGCAACATACACATGATGTGCCCTTTCAACTAACTGCTTCTGCTGTGGAATACCAGTCCAGTTGCTTATTTGTGCTTTCAAAAAATTAATGCAGTCTGTTTCTTCCAGCTTCTTTTCCCTAAGTGCTCTGGCCTCTTATTCTATTATTTTTGAAACATGTCTTCCTGACCAGTCTCATATTCAGCCAGCCTTTTCTTCATTTCAACCGCTGAGTTTTTGCAGTTTTGTCACCTCAGCTAATTATCTGTTTAAAGGTTCTTCCATTTTTTCCAGCCTTTTGTTGTTTGTGTTTATATACTCCATCAGTGTTTCATTTATTTTAACCAGATCTGTGTGCAGTGTTTTACATTTTCCTGTAGGGTACGGGAAGTCATGCCTGGAGGTTGCATTACTTTTTGTTGAACAGCTCATAGGTTCATAGGTTCATACTAGGCTATCTGCCCAAGGTGCAGAACTTTCCCCAGTCAGTATTTTTTCCTCACTTTTTGTAGCTGATTTTTTTTTCCATGAGGTATGTATTTTTTTCCTGGCATCCAGACAGTGTAGTTACTAGCCAGATACTGAAATTTAACCATAAACACAAAAGTCTACGGGCCTTCCCTGTTGAGAGTTTGTTTTCACATTGGGAGGGCTAGAGCTAAGCCATTAGTCAGTGTGCCACAACCTTGGAAGTCATCCCCCCCAAGTTTCCTCTTGAGCTTTTATGCTCTCCATATCGTAAAGAATATTGCAACAGTGATATGGAGTGATATGGAAAGACATAGTACGGTTGTGTAAAATCTTACCATAACATTAGCTCTCCTCCTAACTGTTGCAGTATTCACTCCCTCCCTCCTCCCCTTTCTGCTGTGCTTTTTTCTTCTATCTTCCTGGCCTGAAATTCTTTTCCTTTTTCTCCTTCTGTATGTGTATGCTTCTCTTAGTTCCTAGGAATAATTGTTTCTCCTGGGGCTTTTCATTTCAGAGGTATGTATGTCCATACATTACCTTTATGCCCTACGCCTTGAGTGGGGAGCATATATGTGACATACTATGTGTATAAAATCTAAGACTTTGGTATACTGACTGGAATTTGGGGCTGCCCTTGGCAGGAGATCCATTTTGTAAAGAATACTGCAACTGTTATGGTAAGATTTTACACAACTGTACTATTTGGAAAGTGGGTGTATGCTTCAGCTTCACTCACCTTAAGGGCAATGTAGTACCTGGTTCATTTATCACATTTTCCGAGGTACTTGATAAATGAGCTCTACAAGCCCTTCTCCAGGTACTTGCCTGCAGAAGTTCAAAAGTTAGTGGATATGCAGCTGGCTACCCTCCAGTCCCTCTCAGATGTGTCCATACACATTATTTCCAATGCATCTGATGGCATGTTTAGAGCAGAAGGCACCAACATTGCTGTTCACTGGTACACCTTGGTGTATCTCTGCAACTTCAGAAAACACTTCAAGACATCTTTCGTTAATGGCCCCTATGAGAGGTCCACGCTCTTTGAACCTATGGTGAAAAAAATGCAATCTAGAAGCAAGTTGGATGGCAATACCTTGTCTTCCCCCCTCAATGGACTTTCTTAAGGAACCAGAAAGGGGGCAAGAAGCTGAGATTTTGTATATCTGAAGGTTTTGCCCCCAACACTTCAGAGGCAGAGGTGGGAATAATCACAGTGGTCATTGGCCTTGAGGCAGAAGTGATCTGCTGCATCAAGGCCCTTTCAGCACTCCTGAAAGATTGCCCAACTGCTGCACTCTGGAGGCAGTTGAGAGCCACTTGTCTTTGCACCTGGTAGCTGGACAGCCATCACCCAAGCGAAACATAACCAGAGGCTACAAAGTTCCGTTCCTTCTTTTCCCCCATATTCAGAAAGACTTCCCAACGTTCCACTGCCTCAAAGAAAGCCTGCAGCATGAAAGGTAAAAAAGCTGCTAGACAAACTTGTCATCTAAGAGGTCCCACCAGACCGGGAATCCAGAATCTAGTTAAAATTCGTTTTGGTACTAAAGAAGAATGGGGCCTCCGGTCCTTCATGGACCTCAGACGGTTAAATCAATGTGTAAAGCAGAAAAAGTTCTGAATGGTCATAGTTCAGTCCATCCTACCATTGTTAAGGAAGGATGACTGGATGTGCTCAATAAATTTTCAAGATACAGGAACTCCTACAGCTGGGTATTTTGCTGGATCATGGACAGGAATGTAAACATCTGGCTAATCATATGTTCATGGCTCCTGGCAGACACTTAAAAAGGAAAAGATGCAGCATGTCAAGAAAAAGAGGCACCAGAGCAGGAATTTCAGCCAGATTAAAATTTAACCCACACAGGCTGCATTGCCTTCCATTGTGCTGGCAAATGTACGCTCACTTGAAAGCAAAAAGGGTTACATAAGACTGGAACTCTCTACACAAAACAAAGTGAGAAACTGCAATATGTGTGTTTACGGAAACATGGCGTAATCCTAATATCTGTGAAAGCACAGTAAATGTAGAGAACATGACATTATTCAGAGCAGACAGAATTCGGTCACTCTGGCAAGTCTTGAGGAGTGGTAGTGTGTATATATATGTAAATAACAACTGGTGTAGTAACTGCGAAGTGGTTAACTTTTTCTGCTCAGAGAACATTGAATTTCTGTCCTTAAAATGCAGACCCTTCTACTTGCCTAGAGAGTTCAGTGGAGTATGCATTCCACCCAGTGCAAACACCAATGAAGCACTGTCTACTGTCTGTCAGTCTATAAATGATGTTCAAAACAGCAACCCAGCGTTTGCAATAGTAATTGCAGGGTACTTTAACCAGGCCAACTTAAAGTCAGTATTACTCCATTACCACCAACATGTGGAATTTGCCATGAGAGGAGTAAATACACTGGATAAAGTATATGCCAACATTTAGCCAGCATATAAAGCAACACCTTATCCACATCTAGGTAGCTCTGACCACCTAGCCATCATGCTGGTTCCTGCATATAAATCATTATTGAAAACCAGCAAACCAACTAGAAAACAAATAAAGCTATGGCCTGAGGGAGCAGTCTCAGCTCTGCAAAACTGTTTTGAGTGCATGGACTGGTCAATGTTCAAACAGGCAGCCATGATAGACAACCACATTGACCTGGATACATACACAGAGTCGGTCACGGACTACATCTCAAAATGTGTGGATGGTGTAACAACCACCAAGTGGATTACCATATGGGCAAACCAAAAGCCATAGCTAACCAGCGAGGTGTGCAAGCTTGTAAAAGCTAGGAACGCAGCATTCAGATCAAATGACGTGGATGCTCTAAGGGTTTCCAGACCCATACTCAACAAAGGTATTAAGGAAGCAAAGAAAACTTGTGGCAGGAAAATCCAAGGCCACTTCAGCAACCAGAGAGATACCAGATGACTATGGAAGGGCATACAAACCATCACTGACTACAAATCTGCTTCAGCCTCATGCGATGACAGCACTGAATTTTTGAACCAATTGAGCATCTTCTTCAGCAGGTTTAATGTAGTTAACAAAACAGTGGCAAATAAACTACCTGTTGACAAAGATGAAGCAGTGCTGAGCCTGAACACAACTAATGTCATCAGAACCTTGAAAATGGTCAACCTGAAAAAGGCAGCTGGCCCAGATAACATCATGAGTAGGGTACTATGGGAATGTGTGAAAGGGCTGGCACCAGTACTCACGGACATCTTCAATACTTCTCTAACTCTAGCTAGTGTACCAAAATGCTTCTAGAAGATGACCATCATTCCCTTACCTAAGACACCACTACCAACAACTCTAAATGACTGCCGAACAGTGGCTTTAACCTCAACAGTGATGAGATACTTTGAGAGGCTGGTTAAAGATCACATAGCCTCAAGCATACCAGTGATACTGGACACATTGCAGTTTGCATACAGAATGAACCATAGTACAGTGGATGCCATCTCCCTAGCAGTCCATGAAACTGTGAACTACTTGGAAGGCAAGAACTGCTATGCAAGACTACTATTCATAGACTTCAGTTCTGCCTTCAATGCTGTCATCCCTCAGAATCTGGTAATGAAACTGCTGCAGTTGGGCATCAACTCCCAGTTTTGTAATTGGATTCTAAGCTTACAAATGGAAGTGCCTCAAAAGGTTTGTGTGGGCGACAACAGTTCCGATAGCATAACCCTGAATGCAGGAGTACCACAGGGGTGCATCTTAAGTCCTCTCATATTCACCCTGCTGACACATGACTGCATAGTCAGACATGTATCCAATAAAATCATCAAATTTGCTGATGACACCATGGTCATAGGTCTGGTCAGAGACAGAGAGGAGACGGCCTACAAGAACAAAATCAAACTTCTGTTGGGCTAGTTTGACAACAACTTAGCGCTGAATGTCAGCAAGACTAAAAAACTGATTGTGAATTTCAGAAGGTCTCAAGAACCACACCAACCTCAAGAGATGAAAGTGATGACAGTGGAAAGGCTCAAAAGTACAAAATGTTTGGGACTATGTATCACTGAGGACCTGTCATGATCAGTCCATGTATCTTACACAGTCAAAAAAGCTCAGCAATGCTTGCACTTGCTAAGGAAACTGAGGAAGGCAAAACTATCGAAGACCATATGACAAACTTTTGCAGGGGTACCATCAAAAGTGTCCTTACCAGTAACATCACTGTCTGGCATGTGGGCTGCAACACCTTAGATCGTAAGGCTCTTAGGCGAATTGTAAGGACAGCAGAGAAAATCATTGGTTCCTCTTTTGTACCTCTGGAAGACCTACATGAATCACGCTGCATCAGTAGAGCCAGGAAGATATCCATTGATCCTTTGCATCCTGCAAAATGGTATGTTCTCCCACCTCTCCTCAGGTAGGAGATAAAGAAGTATGCACTGTGGGACTTCTAGACTTAACAACAGTTTCTTTCCTATCTCCATCAGACTACTGAACTCTTGTGAAAAACGAGCTAAGAGACTGTCAATGCATTCTTCCCCTCCTACCACATAGTTGTGCTATTTATCTGACTGTACAGATCCTAACATATCCAGGCTTTGTTGCACTATAAGTATTAAGCTTTTTCATGTGCAATAATTAACTGATGTGTATATTTAATGTTAGTTCACACCTTACCTTACGACTCTATGAAGTTCAATATAAATCACACTGTGAAATATTCATGCTGACCATTCCATATGCTACTTAGTTCTTATGTTATACTAATGTCATGAACATGTTGTTACTCAATTCTATTTATATGTATAGTGTGTCTGGTCATTATGTTATTTTATTTTATTTTTATTATCCTATTTTATTATCATTCTTCTCTGTATGTATGTTATTGCACTGGGAACGAAACATTGCAATTTCTACACTGTGGTATAGTTCTGAATGACAGTAACGTTTTCTTTGAATTGACTTTGACTTGAAGATGCATAATACCACATTAGGATAGACATGCACTCCAGAAAGTTCCTCCTCGTCTTTTGGCTGGGAGCCACTCATTTCCAGTTTAGGGCCCTGCCCTTGGGTCTCACCACAGCCCCCAGGGTGCTCTCCAAGTGCATGGCAGTGGTCACAGCTCACTTCAGACTGCTGGGTTTCCATATGTTTCCATATCTGGATCACTAGATTGTGACTGTTCCCAACAAAAATCTTTTACTTTAAGCCAGGGACTCCTAGCACCAGCTTTACTCCTATCTGGAAATCACAGTCAACATGGAAAAAAAATCAGAATTAGCCCCTATTCAAACAATAGAGTTCCTTGCACCCCACTTGGTTACCCCTTTGTAGATTGCTAGACTGCCCGAATTGAGAATTCTCACCCTCCTGCAACAAGAATTAACTGATGTAATGCGATCCTATATCGCCTACATTCATAACTGATGGGCTCGGAGCCGAGAATCGGCTCCGACTCGGCTGATACACTAGCACGAAGTCTCTCATTGGCTGGGCCAACCCCTTATCCCAGGATGCACCACGCCCAAACCCCCAGGTCTCGTTTGCCGCTCCTAGAGTAACAACGTGGTCTCGACTTGGCTGTGGCTAAGTACCCTTCTATTTTGGCCTTTTGGTCGCTTTTTTGCAGTTAGCTTAAATTTTATACTCAAACAGCTATTTTAGTAGCTATCTTGTTGTCAGTACCCTTGTGATTGACTGTGTTTGTTTTTTGGATTGTTGTGGTAATTCCTTCTGTCTGGCGGGCTAGGCCCGTTTAAGTTAGAGGGCCTTTGCCCTATTTCTTGTCGGCGAGCGTTTAAGTTAGAGCTCTTCCCTCCCTTCCCTCCTTGTGTGTTGAGTGTGTTTAGAGTGTTAGTATGTCAGGCAAAGAAAAGGAACATAAGCCATCGGGCTTTAAAAAATGTTCAAAATGCAGTTACAAGATGTCGTTGACAGATGGCCACGCCATCTGTGTTTATTGTCTAGGGGCTAAACACTTGCAAGAATCTTGCAGTGTTTGCCATGCTTTCTCCTCTCGTGTCCTACATAACAGAAAAAATAAGCTTATCCTGAAGGGTTTGATCAAGCTAGCCTTCGAGGAAGCTTTGTCTTCTTCTCCCACCTCAAAATCGAAGAAAAATAAGTCTTTGGTTCCGACAAGTCCATCGGAGCCGCCTACAAAAAAAGCTAAATCTTTGTCCCCTTCCACAGCTCCTCTGGTCTCGGAGCCGCAGGATAGAGGATCTAAATCTGGGTCTCCTTCCTCGGCTCCACTGGTCTTGGAGTCTGGGATGAGAGATCATGTACTCTGTCCCCTTCCTCGGCTCCACTGATCTCGGAGCTGCAGGATAGAGGATCTAAATCTGGGTCTCCTTCCTCGGCTCCATTGGTCTCAGAGCCGCAGGAGAGTGTTTCTGCTCTGGGGTCGGTTTCGTCGGCTCCTGAACCATCGGCGCCGAAAGGTGTCTCGGTTCTGGTCGAGTCTGCATCGGCTCCGATCCTTTTGGAGCCAATTCGGAGCCGGCCTTCTAGCTTTGTCTCGGAGCCGATAGAAAAAGTTTCTCGGCCCCCTTCTGTTTCCTCCAGGTCCTCCAGGCTTTCAGATTCGAATTTAGATAGGGTGGTCCAGAGGCTCTTCCAGTCACCTGTCTTATCCAAATTATTTTCGGCTCCGGCCCAGTCGGCCCTGGAGCCAGCCCTTTCGATACCGTTTCTTCCTCCTCCGGCAACCTGCAGCCGGAGTTCGTAGAGTCGGGTGAAGTCCTTGAGTAAGTTCATAGGTTCATAGGTTCATACTAGGCTATCTGCCCGAGGGCATTTATAAGCCTAGCCCATAGTTTTGTGGCTTACGCCACCCCTTTAGTTTGGAGAAACTATGCCCATTATTTTGCTGTGCCTCTGTCGAGCAGTGACACTGAGGTAACCCCTGGGGTGTATCTGCGATCTCCCATCCATTGGTCAAGATTCCTCTTGAACAAGGCCAGCGAGGTGCTCTGCCTCACATAAACCGGGATTTTGTTCCACAGCATAGGGAGTCTTTGGGTGATGAATCTATCCCTCCAGCACATCCTATTAATAACCGTGTCGAGGTTTAAGTCTCCCGCCTCCGAGACCCACTGCTAGTCCGTCTGCACCGACTTCAGCTCCAACCCTTTCTGTGCCTTCCAGAGGTTTTGGTTCTTGGGTGTCCTCAGCCGGGCCCGAGGGGAATTTGTCGGGGCTTCTGGTTTCAGCCCTGAGTCTCCCACTTGGCGCGTTGGCTAGGGGAACCCCGACCCCGGTCATGATCTCGGAGACGGGCCTCTCTTCAGATTCTGGTGGGCCCGCCTTCGAGGCTATGAGGAGCACGCTGGCCAAGTCTCTAGTGACTTCACCTGAATCTGCGACTCCTTCACTAGACACGGCGACTAGAGCTTCTGGTGCCCCCCTGTCTTCGGACAGCGCAGCTCCTAGGCCTGAGGATTCCTCCTTGTGTGGTCCCCTGTTTTCCGAGGGGCCTTCAGAGTCCGTGCCTGAAGAGTCCCCCAGGAAAAGGTTGTGCAAGAGGAAGCACATAGACTCCCCAGATGAGTCTGTCACCTCGGACACCGACCTTGATGATGTGGAAGTGTCCCCTAAGTCGTCCTCTGATGATGTCTCATTCTCCGATATCCTGGAGATCTTGAGACAGTGGGGCGACTGGCCATCCAAAACCCCTTCCGCGGAGGAGTCGGTCTTCCTCAAGGCCTTCCGAGCCCAACCCTCCACCTCCTGGGTGTCTCCACCCTTTGATGAGTTACTGGACCTTATTTGTCGAAGGGTGTGGGAACACCCTGATTCTGTGGAGCCAGTTCCTTCTCACCCCAACAAGTTTTTATCCGCACCCCCCTGGCAAGGAGTTTCTAACCAAGGGAGTTCCGGTTGATGCTATGGTGGTGGTGGTGTCTGCCACCCAGCAGGATGTGACAGAGGCCTGTACTTCTATCCATCCTCCTAACAAGGAGTCCAGGAGCATGGATAGGTACGGAAAGCATACCCTGACTTCAGCGACCTTTACTCTGCGGTCACTGAATTATTTATGTCACTTTACGAGGCTCCAAAGGGATCTCATAAAGGAGTTGGGAGATACCCTGTCGGGTAACGTGCCTGAGGCGTTGACGCAGTCTGTCAACGCCCAGCTGTCTACCCTTTCGTCGATTGTTAACTCGTCCATGAGGCTCATATCGTATTGCAGCCGAAGGGGCGGGTAGGGCAGCAAGTTTGGGCGTAGCCCTTAGGAGGCAAGCCTGGATGCGTTTGAGTCACTTTGCGGAGGCGTTCAAGTCTTCCTTCACCGACGCTCCATTTGATGGGTCCTCTCCCTTTGGACCCAAGGTGAAAGACGCACTCACTAGATGTGAGCAGGAGGGTAAGACTTTGTCTGCCATTGGGGCCCATTTTTCGCTTCCCTCTAGACCTTATCCCAAGGCTCAGAGAGGAGGAAAGATGTGGTTCAGAAAGTCCCAAAAGTCTTTCCCTGCCCATCAGAGTGACCCCCCTTCCAGAGGCAGAGAGAGGGGGAATTATTCTGGAAGACATCGCCCTAGAGGCGGCGGAGGCCCCCGCAACTCAGGAGACCGCGAATCCTTTCGTGGTTCCTCCTTCCAGCGTCCCTGAGGGACTGCCCGACTGTGCGTCTCCGGAGCCAGTCGGGGGTTGATTCTTGGAGCATCCAAGGGCCTGGGGTTCCATCACTCAGGATCAGTGGGTGCTTCGCATCATCGCCAGAGGTTACACCATCCCCTTTATCCATCCCCCTCCACCGTCAAGGAAAATCCCGGATGTGCCACCCAGTCAACGGGATCAAGCAGCCATAGAGGTCGCAAAGCTGCTCGGAAACGGAGTCATCCAGCCAGTCCCCGCAGACCAGACCGGATTAGGAACTTACTCAAGGTTATTTTTGGTGCCGAAAAGAACAGGGGACTTGAGACCCATTCTGGATCTCAGCCACCTAAACCGCTTCGTAAAGAAGTCCAAGTTCCGGATGGTCACGTTGCAATCCATTTTCCCATTGCTGGAAAAAGGAGTATGGATGTGCTCCATCGATCTCAAGGACGCCTATTATCACATCAAGATAATCAGAGCATCCAGGATACATTTACGTTTCTGCCTAGGAGCCAGTCACTTCCATTTCTGGGCCCTGCCCTTTGGTCTCACCACAGCCCCCAGGGTGTTTACCAAATGTCGGGCAGTGGTGACGGCTCACCTGAGACGTCTGAGATTCCAGGTGTTTCCGTATCTAGATGACTGGCTCCTCACCGCTCCCACCAGGCATCGTCTTACTGTAGCCGTGAGTGCTACCATCGAGTTGGGACATCTATTAGGAATTACATTCAACTGGGAAAAGTCTGTATTGCTGCCTTTCACAGCGTGTTGCCTTTATAGGCGCAGAGCTAGACTCTGTAGAGATGCGAGCATTCCTTCTAACAGAGAGGATAAAGATACTACAGGACCAAGTCCTAGCCTTACTGCCTCGACGGAAAGCCCCAGCCAGGATGGTCCTTCAGCTTTTGGGATCGATGGCGGCCTCCATTCTTTTGGTCCCTCTGGCAAGATTGCACATGCGAATTCTTCAATGGCTCCTGTCGACCCAGTGGTCATACCAAGAACTGCCATTGTCCTACCCGATTCTCATCACAGAAACGTGCCAGCGAGATCTTCGTTGGTGGCTCCTCTCCTCCAACCTGAACCAGGGGAGATTCTTCTGCCCCCCCTCCCCCATTGCCACAGTGACCACGGACGCCTCCCAGATAGGGTGGGGGGGCATTATCTGGGCAGGACGGTTCAAGGCACTTGGCAAGATCACGAAACTCACTTGCATATCAATGTTCTGGAAATGAGGGCAGTGCTTCTAGCGTTGCAGGTACTTCACAGCTCTCTTCCCAAGGGTACCATAACAATCTTCTCAGACAATATGGCGGTGGTATGGTACCTGAAGAAGCAGGGAGGAACCAGGTCTTATCCTCTTTGCAGAGAAGCCATGAGAGTGTGGAATTGGGCGATCGCTTCCCAGAGATTTCTAGTGGCAACACACATTCCAGGGAAGTCCAATGTGATAGCAGACAGGCTGAGCAGAGTTATTCTGATGCCTCACGAGTGGTCCCTGAACGACCAAGTAGCGGCTCGGATCTTCTCCACGTGGGGGTTTCCCTGCTGCGACCTTTTCACCAGCCCCTGGAATGTGAAGTGCAGCAATTTCTTCTCACTGATTCCCCCCAGGGGGAGTCACCCAGGGACGCTCTAGTCCACAATTGGCCCTCCGGTCTGCTCTACGCCTTCCCTCCGGTCTCTCTACTGCCAAAGGTGATTCAGAAGGCGATCTGCTTGGGAAGCAGCATGATTTTGATCGCACCACACTGGCCTCACCAAGTTTGGTTTCCCTTCCTCCGGAAGTATGCAGTGGAGGGTCCTTGGATTCTGGACCCAGTTCCAGACCTCCTGACTCTTCAGTCGGGTCAGGCCCATCCATCACTGTGAACTCTCAAGCTAGCAGCTTGGCTGCTCCACTTCCGACCTTAGTCAGACAGCATATCCTTTCGCCTGAGGTGGTCCGGATTCTGTCTTCTTCCCACAGAGCTTCCACTAAGGAGATATATTCTAATAAATGGAAAAGGTTTGCCATTTGGGCCCAGCGGCACAACCTTGACCCTCTGACAGCCCTGGTGTCGGCAGTATTAGACTTTTTGGCAACTATTTTTAGACAGGGTTCCGCTGTCTCCACACTTAAAGTCCAATTGGCAGCGATTTCTAATTATCATGTTGCCTTTGAGCCTTCACTCATGAGTCATAAGTTGTGTAAGGCCTTTCTCAAGGGAGCTTGGTTGCTTCGTCCCCCGGTGTCGCAACCTGTTTTGCCATGGGATTTGAATGTGGTTCTAGGAGTCTTGACATCTCATCCCTTCGAGCCGGCGGCCACTTGTGAGCAAAAATTCTTATCTTGGAAGACTGCCTTCTTGGTAGCTATTACTTCAGCCAGAAAGGTTTCGGAGCTTCAAGCCCTTTCTGTCAAGCCTCCTTATCTGATCTTTCACAAGGATAGAGTATCTCTAAGATTAAGTCCGTCATTTCGTCCTAAGGTTTCTTCTGCTCTTTGTCTGCAACAATCTATAGAGCTACCAGTTTTCTTTCCGATATTTTCCAACAAGGCAGAATACAGACTTCATCAGTTGGATGTGCATAGACAACTGAGGTTTTACTTAGATAGGACACAGCAGCAGAGGAAATCAGACCAGTTGTTTGTGGCCTTTGCGGATAACAGGATTGGCAAAGCAGTAACTAAAACCACTATTGTTAGGTGGATTAGGGATTGTGTTTCATTTATTTATGCATCAACAGGAAGGGACCTTCCATTTCCAGTTAGAGCGCATTCTACTAGGGCTATGGCAACTTCAGTGGCCTTCCACGCCAAACTGTCTGTGGATGAGATATGTGCAGCGGCCACTTGGGCTTTTCCACATACATTTATTTCTCATTACAAACTGGATGTGGCATCTAGGGGTCGGGCGTCCTTTGGTTCCACAGTGCTCAGGAGTGTTTTCCAGTGAGCCTCCTAGGATCTAGGTGCTAGGGACGCTGTCCCATCAGTTATGAATGTAGGCGAGATAGGATCACATTGCATCTTTTAGTTATGTACTTACCATAATGATAGATGTATGTGATCCATCTCGCCTACATTCTTACATACCCGCCCTCCTTCCCCCTACCTGTTGGATCTGGAGGAAACACTGTTGTGCAGTTGGATTGGTACATGTGGCTGAGTTGTTGTGGGGCAAACAAGATCTGGAGGGTTGGGCATGGTGTATCCTGGGATAAGGGGTTGGCCCAGCCACTGAGAGACTTCGTGCTAGTGTATCGGCCGAGTCGGAGCCGATTCTCGGCTCTGAGCCCATCAGTTATGAATGTAGGCGAGATGGATCACATACATCTATCGTTATGGTAAGTACATAACTAAAAGTTCTCTCCCATCAGAAACACCCAGCCAGATGCATATTGTAACTGCTGGGGTCAACTGCAGCCTATATCACCCTTGTTCCTCAGGCCAGATTTTATATGAGAGCTTTGCAGTGGACTCCAGCAGTTGAGTGGTGAATGTGATATCAGCTAATCCACTTTCCTGTTGGCCTTAACAGCATATGCAGATAACATGTTCAGTGATGGTTAGACTTTCCCTTAGTCGCACAATGTCACCCTTTTGTTCTGCCATTCCCGTAAACCACAGTGACTGTGAGTGCTTCTCATCTGGGGTGGTAGAGATGCATTTCTTGGAAAAGACAGTCCAAGGCATTCAATCTCCCACAGAAACCAGTCTTCACATTGGTGTCCTGGAGATGAGGGTAGTTCTCCTGGTGTTGCAGGCTTTTCAGGATCCTTCCCAGCTGTCTGATTTCGATCCAGATAGACAATATGTCAGTGGTTTGGTACATCAACAAACAAGGGGAACATAATCTTACCCATTGTGTCTTGGGAACGGGGTTAACAGATTTCTAAAGGGACCAAAAAAAAAAAAAGGTCCATCATTCTAAGCGAAGACCCCAAAAAAAAAGATATTTCATGATGCGGAACAGCAGGCTGTTCCACATTAAACAGAAGAGGCTCTGCTGTGTGATTTATGATTGGCCCGTATGCTGGTGTATGAGCCAATCAAAAATCATAAAGTGAAAGCTGTTTCTCTGGGATTTTCACAGGCAGTGCGGGACTTAGGATTGGGCTGCTGATCTCAGGACAGTCCCACTCAAATAGGGACATCTGGCAACCCTGCTTAGGAAGCTATGAGGGTTTGGCAGTGGGTGATGTTTTCCCATCACCTTTTGGTAGCAGTGCACATCACAAGAAAATCCAGTGTATTAGTGGACAGTCTGACCAGGTCCATTCTTTTCCCCTGTTGATTGGTTCCTCAATCAAGTGGGGGCAGATCAAATTTTCAACCACTGAAGCCTTTCTTGCTGAAACCTATTCACCACTCCACCACCACCAAGAACAGCAACTATTTTGCCTTGATCCCCCAGGATAGGGAGTCTCCAAGGGACACTGTCTGCGGTTGGCCCCCAGGTCTTTTATATTCATATCCTGCCATTCCCTTTGTACCAAAGTTTCTGCAGATAATAATGTGGAGCTAGAGAAAAAAGTAATCCTCGTTGCTCCCTTTTGGCCTCTACAGGTGTGCTTTCCCTGTGTTTGACTCATCTGATACACCCACCTTGCGTGTGGGATCCCTTTCCTGACTTTCTCTCTCACCCATCCAGCATACCTCATCCAGATGTAGCAGCCCTGAAGTTAACATTCTTTCTTTAGTTCCAATGAATGTTAGACTGTATAGGCTTTCATCCCAGGTTGTGCATATTCTGACATCTTCACAAAAAACCTCTACTAGGAAAGTGTATAAAAGCAGGGACATAGTTCATTTTTTTGACCTCCTTCCTGATATTTTAGATTTTTAGCTGATCTTTTCCATGATGGGGCTAGCTACTCCACCATTAAGGGTCAAATGGCTTTCATTTCATACTTTCATATGGCGGAAAATACTGACTCCCATTCTTCCTTGAAGTTATCCATAACTTTTCTAAGAAGTATGTTCCTCCTTCATTCCCCCCCACACTAAGACATCATGTTCCATTTTTGGGACATTACCATTCTCTTTCAGGCCTTGACAAGACCAGCATATGAGCCTACTGATACCGTCAATACGAAAAACCTTTCTTGGAAGATACTTTTACTGGTAGCTGTTACCTCCATCCGAAGAATCATGGAGCACCAAGTGTTTTCTTGCTAACCTCCTTATTTCATAAACACAGGGTATCACTTCAGATTATAACCCTGCCTTTCATCCCAAGGTGGCTTCAGAGTTTATCTTGAATCAACCTATTTACCCCCTGTTTTCTTTCCACATTTTAACCCTTTAAAAGTGAATCCATTTAGCATCTAATGGATGTTTCCCAACAACTCAAATTCTACTTGCATCATACCAAAGTTATTAGGAAGACAGACCAACTTTTTGTGTCCTTTTCTTCAGTCAAATTGTGAAAAGGAATGTTAAAAGAAACTTTCTTCAGATAGCTATCTATATGTATTTTCCATGTATATAAGGAAAAATAATTAACATTGCTTGGTAATCCTAAAACCCACTCTACCATGATGGTAGCTACTTCTACAGCCTTCTTCTCAAGGGTACCTATTGATGATTTCTGCAAAGCATCTACTCCGTCCAGGGTATATACCTTTATATCCTAGTGCATGCTGGATTTACATTCTAGGTCTTAAGACTTCTTTTGGTTCCACCATCCTGTGGAATATCATTCTATGAAACCAGCCAGGACTTTGTCCCATTAGTTGAGGATGAATGGAAGAGACAACATCATGTCTGAAAATCCATGTTGTCCTCCTCCTGAATTAGCAAGTAGGTGCTACAGTTTTTTTCCAAACATGGAGAACTAAAGAGTTTTAGTTATGATCAAAAATGCACGACAAACATTGATTTTTCAATGTTGGTGTTAACAGTGAAATGCCCTGGAGACTGATCTGCATCTGTTTATGCCCTCGTAACACTTTTCACCATGGGCAATTACCCAGTCTCCCTACCCTAGCCATGCTGCTGATCTTCAGCCGACTTGTAGTTAAAAAGAAGTTTCTTTGGATGTTCATCACAAGAGCCCCGTTCTGCTGCATTCATAAATTAATAGAAAATAGTGACAGGTAAAGCTCAATTTCCT